>NC_086319.1:38303084-38590584 GCF_036172605.1 Pelobates fuscus | reverse complement strand
GGGTGCAGGCACTGCAGCTGCCTGAGTGCTCTATAGAGAGCCTCAGGCAGCTGCAGCACTGCCTGTCTCCTCACCTCCCCTTCACTGTGTAGCCTGGCCGAGCTCCTCTTCCTCCTGTCAGTTCGGCTGGGTACCGCGCGGTACAGGAGAGTCAGTTTCCTGTTCCCGGCCGGACTGACAGGAAGTGCACACTGAGTTCTCACTTCTTTTCAGGGGGGGAGTGATAAGAACACAGGGAGGGGGGATAGGAGAACACAGGGAGGGGGACGTGGAGAAGGGGAGATGAGAACACAGGGAGGGGTGGTATGAGGAGAACACAGGGAGGGGTGGCATGAGGCGAACACAGGGAGGGTGGGGGGTGAGGAGATGAGGAGAACACAGGGAGGGGGGGAGGTGAGGAGAAGGGGATGTGAGGAGAAGGGGAGATGCGGAGAACACAGGGAGGTGGGTGAGGAGAAGGGGAGATGAGGAAAACACGGGGGGGGGGGTGAGAAGAGACCAGTAAGGGAGGGTGGGGGGAGAGGAAAGACCACTAAGGGGCAGGGGAGAGCTCTAAGGGACGGAAGAGAGAGCTCTATAAGACAGGGAGCTCTTTCACACAACGCGCACACACACACAGAATGCATCTCTGTACATACACAGAAACACACAATGCATCCCTACACACAGAACCACAACATGCTTCCCATAAACACAGAGAACCACAAAATGCATCCATTACACACACACAATGCAACCATTACACATAAAGACAATGCATCCTTTGCACACATACACAGAAACGGCGAGTATATCCCAAACTCCATATTTTAACTGGAAAAGTTGGGGGTCGTCTTATACGCCCAGTCGTCTAATACGCCGGAAAATACGGTACATCATATAGTAATATAATCACTAGAGATAATGCTGAATGATAGGTAAAAAGTTATCCCCTCGATTTATTAGAGGCCAACATTTTAATTCTTAGGGTTGAATAAAAGATGCACAAAAATTTTGTTTATGAGTATCAGTATCTAATCAGTTAAACCGGCGCAGAAAATTATCATTGAGGAACATAGAAGTAGAACTGGGAATGGTTTACTAGGTAAACCATGCAACTTTAGTCAAATGTACCCAAAACATTGAAAATACTAAAAATATTAATGTTTGCTCAGTGAGCAATTCCTCTGTATTAATTAGGCTGTCTGACTGTTATTTTTCTTCCCAAGATTTAATATGCCTCATGATGACAGCTTCAAGTGCAAAGAAGCCGGATTTAAAAATCAATATCACGTTATGGCTGCAACTTTAAGTTATGACACTAGCCCATGGACTTGGTCGAAATGCAGTCAGAAATACATCACAGAGTTTCTTGAGTAAGTCTTCATATGTTACCCTAGGATATTAGTTGAATAAATAATTTTTTGTTTTGAAAACTAACTTTTCAAACAGTCAGTTGTAAACACAATATAAAAACTCTGAGTTTTATTTTTTTCTAACATTGCTTTTTCGGTCCACCTGTGAACTGACCACAACTAATTTGATAGTAAATATGCCTTCAAAACGTAATTTCACAAATATGTTTAATGAATCAGTAATGTCCAAGGTGTAATTTTGTTATTATTTAAATTAGCAACTGCTGAAAAGTATTTTTTTTATTACAAATTTATTAAGCAGTGTTTTGCAGTGTGATTTAAAGCAGCTATGTAACCCCCCTCCCCCCACCACCAAAGATATGAACATTTCTTAAAGATAAAATCTTTATGAAACGCTCATGAAGACTGTGTTGGAATTTCACTGCAATTTCAATCTAGTCAACAGGGACTACTTTGTCTTATGTATTTTTCCTACTCTTGACATGGTTTTACAAAAGGCAGAACTACATCTGTCAACCTCTTTCAATACCCCAGCCATCACTAGTGGTGGCTGAGAGGAAACAGGCTCTTTCTGTGGAGGATCCCGTGGTCTTGTGGGATTCTCCTTAGACGTCAGTGTCGTTTTCTCGATCATGCACAAGAGTACAGTGTTGATGTCAACTTCTGGCAGATAGAGCGCCAGGAGCTGAATAGGACTTTGTGGGAGAAGATGGCAAATGAAGATGTGACGGCCGTGAGGGTCAGGTAAGTAAAAACTACCTCCCCTGCACCCGAAAAATGTAAAAAGTCATGAAATATAAATTATCATAGCTCTTAATGTAAGAGAAGTTTTCCTTTTTGCTTGGCATAAATCCATTTGGATTACATTTTCGCTACCAATGCCTTGAATAGAGCAGAGGAAAAGGTGATAAAAAGTGATAAAATTTACTTTTTTGTTTTTTTAGCACTGGTTATGGGGAATGTCTGCTTGATAAGCCCAGTGGAAGAGTGTATGAGTTTTCTCAACAACTACCAGGAGCAATATATGATGTTAATAAACAATGTGAATTAATGTTTGGAGCTGGATCACAAGTTTGTCCATACCTGGTGAGTTTATTCCACAATAATCTGTTTTATAAACTAAACCTAATATGAATGTGAAGGTAAATATTTGTAGGATTATTTACTTAAGTAAGAATTCAAAGTGAATTGGAAGTGAATTTAAAATTTAAGGTCAAAGTAGGGGGTCTGAATAGTTAGCTGACTTAAAGAATTCTTCCAGTTTCGCTATTTTCACCGTAATTTGAAATTGTCAGGATATACTAATATGCCCAACACGCAGAACTTAAGAACGGACAGATTTAACGTATAAAAGGAAAAAAAACAGGCTGAGGACAAAAACACAGAAAGCATGAAACCGTTAAGCAAGCCAAAGTTCGAGGAATATAGATGTCAGGAGCCAAGCCAAAGGTCAAGGGATACCGAGATCCAAATATCAATAGGAAAGCCAAGGTCAAAATACACAAGAAACAGGATCAGAAACCCGCTCTCGGATAACCAGAATTGAAACCACAACAGGGCACAGAGAAATTAAAAATGGTTTAAACAGCCTAAGGTGCTCCTTGATTGGCTGCAAGGGAGCATGTGACCGTGAACGTGTGTGTGTGACGTCACACACACGTTTCCAAAGTTAGGCACTCTAAGGTTTAAACAAGAACCTTAAAAAGGTTCTTACTTGCAGAGGTCGACATCTCTAATGATTACAGACCCGGACGGTGTGTGAGGGGAGGAGGAGTGCCTGTCATTTGACAGAAGGCATCGCAGGACCTGGCGGGTGGCGTGACAGAAATTCACTTACATTTTTTTAATTTAGTAAATAAACCTGTGTGAAATAAAGAAGGAATTTAATATATTTCAGGTTACAAATCCTATGGTGCTGATGATCGGATGAAAACCAACTGTTCATATCATCTTGCGTTTAAAGTGTTCTTTAAACATGGCGCAAGTGCTGTATGGAAAACCAAGTCAACTACATTTACTAAATTGCATCTGCTGATATAAATGCTCGAGAACACAAAAGAAAACCTATTATGAGAGAACTACCCTCTACGGGGTGCTCCCAAAGGCTGGTATAGGTACAATGAGAACACAGTTATTACATCAAAAAATACCTAGTGAGCTTGCTTGGAGAAAGAGGTAAAAGTTCCAAGGAAAAAGCACATTTACTTCTTGGTAATGTGAAACTATGTAGCCTTAAAAAATAAATAATAAAATAAAACTTTACTTAACTTCTATCACTGAAAGGATACAATAGTGACAGTATATCCAAATAGTGGTGCTAAAAAGTACTATATTCCCCTATTGTGCTGCACGAGTACAACTAGTGGCAGTTCATTGCAGTGTGAGTACTTGGAGAATGCAATGAAAGCCCTTTAGGTCCGGGCAACAGGGGGATAATTGTCAGGGTACCTGCGGTCTATACCTCCGAAAGAGGTAGAGACTTAGCTGTTCCTCCATCCAGACGGCCTGATGGCTCCCTTTCCCACGGTCTATCCGGTCATGCAAGGCCGGCCGCGAGGGAGTGACTGCCTTTTACAGCATCTAGGCAGGAAGTTGTCATCAGGACACTCCTCCGGAACGACCTGTCACTCAATTGCTGCAGGACCAATCAGGACGCCTCGGAGGCGTGGTTACTGCTCTGAACAGGGTATTTAACAGAGCTTCTTTCATTAGCTCATTGCCCTGTCGTGGTTCTAGCTTGTTCTAGTCACTCAGTGCTTGTGTATTCTATTATCCCTTTTGTTTTTGACCCGGCTTGTTTACCTTACTCTGCTTATCTCTGTTACCCTTGATTCGGCTTGTCTCTCGCTTACCTGTCTTCTGTTACCCTCGACCTCGGCTTGTCTTTGACCATTCTATACTGTACTACTTACGTTAGTCCGGCCACTCTAAGGTCCGGTATACGTATCTGGCTACTGTTTGTACTCTGCGTGTTGGATCCCTGTCCCGATCCTGACATTACGACAGGGCCAATGGATCCTGCGAGTACAAACAGTCAGCTTGCCTCTCCTGATCCTAGGTTTGAAGCCATGGATCACAGAATGGATCAGATGGCGCTTGCGCTACAGGCTCTATTATCTCGTGCCAATAACCCACCAGAGGAGATACGTAATACCCCTGTTTCTCCTGTCTGTTCAGGTCTAGAGGTAGCCACAGTGGGTGCTTCTTCTCGCATTACCCCCCCAGTACGCTATGGTGGGGCTCCTGAGAAGTGTCGTGGTTTCTTAAACCAAATTAGTATCCATTTTGAATTGCAACCTCGCTCTTATCCTACAGATAGGGCAAAGGTAGGATTTATTATCACCCTACTTATTGAGAAAGCTCTGAGATGGGCCAACCCATTATGGGAGAACGAAAACCCATTAGTTTATAACTATAACGCCTTTGTAGCTGCTTTTAGAAGAACATTTGACCCTCCAGGTAGAAAGGTTAATGCAGCCAGATTACTGTTGCGTCTGAGACAGGAGAACCAAACACTGGTGGATTATGCACTAGAGTTCAGGTCTCTGGCGTCAGAGGTCAAGTGGAATGAGCAGGCGTATATGGATGTATTTTTGAATGGCTTATCTGAAGTAATCCTTGATGAGGTTGCTACCAGAGAACTCCCTGAGAATTTAGAGGATTTAATTTCGTTCATCTCTCGTATAGATGAACGTTTAAGAGAGAGACAGAACACTCGAGAGAGGAACCGGAGACCTTCTTTTAGGTTAGCCCCCGCTTTTCCAAGTCCTGACTCCACGGTATCTTTACTTCCTAAACCTATGCAGATAGGGTATACCCGCCTCTCTGAGGAGGAAAGACAGTACAGGAGAAGAGAGGGTTTGTGTATGTATTGTGGAGCTAAGGGTAATTTACTCTCGAACTGTTCCAACCGCCCGGGAAACGCTCGCACCTAAGTCTCTCTAGAGGACAGGCCTTGGGTGTTTCTATTTTGTCCTCTACTCCTAATTATAAAGATCACAGGCTTCTGCTACCAGTTTCCTTAACTTGCGGGAGGGAAGTAGTAAGGGCTATGGCTTTGATAGATTCCGGTGCTGCTGAGAATTTTATCGACCAAGCCTTTGCTAGTAAAAACAATTTCCCATCCCAGCTAAGGGAGACACCCTTGGCCGTTGAGGCCATAGATGGTAGACCACTACTAGACCCTGTTATCTTTCGTGAGACCATACCCATTGAGTTAAATGTTGGTATCCTACACGTGGAGAATTTATCTCTTCTGCTCATTTCGTCTCCTTCCGTTCCCATAGTTCTGGGGTACCCATGGTTGAAAGAACATAACCCTATTATTGATTGGGAGTTAGGGGAGATACTCTCGTGGGGCCAGGGCTGCCAGGATCGGTGTTTGTGCAAGGTTTCTCCATTAGCTAATATTAACATACAGGAGAATCCTACTCAGTCCACAGAAAGACAAATACCAGACCTTTACCTAGACTTAAGGGCAGTGTTTGACAAGAAGAATGCAGATTCTTTGCCGCCACACAGGTCATTTGACTGTAAAATTAAGCTTCTTCCCGGGACTATGCCTCCGAGGGGCCATGTATATCCTTTGTCTGTTCAGGAAAACTCGGTTCTAGAGGAGTATATTCAAGAGAATTTAGAAAAGGGATTCATCAGGAGGTCTTCTTCTCCGGCCGGGGCGGGGTTCTTTTTCATTAAGAAGAAGGATGGCACGCTGAGACCTTGTATCGATTACCGAGGCTTGAATAAAATAACTGTCAGAAATGCCTATCCTATCCCACTGATTACCGAGTTATTTGATCGTCTTAAGGGCTCCAAAATCTTCACCAAGTTAGATCTCAGAGGGGCTTACAATTTGGTGAGAATCCAGCAAGGTCACGAGTGGATGACGGCATTCAATACCCGGTATGGCCATTACGAATACACTGTTATGCCATTTGGACTATGCAATGCTCCTGCAGTATTTCAAGAGTTGATTAATGAGGTACTTAGGGAGTTTCAGCATGATTGTGTTATTGTTTACCTGGACGACATACTAATACACTCTAAGGAGATTGAGACTCACCATAGACAGGTCAGAAAGGTGTTACACAAACTTCTGCAACATGGTCTATACTGCAAATTGGAAAAGTGCAGTTTTGATCAGTCTCAGGTAGACTTTCTTGGGTACGTGATTTCTGGGGAAGGTTTTAAAATGGATCCTGGTAAACTCCAATCTATTTTAGACTGGCCTTTGCCCAAAGGACTCAAGGTGTCAGGCTTACCTTGCTGGGAGTCCAACATGCAGAGATAAAAGCTCACCCTTGCATTTAGACACAGGCCAAGGTGGTCAAGGTAGAACTCACCTGGCCTGTGAATCTGTGCACGGGGGCTGTGCAGGTAAATGCTTGTAGTCGCAGTACAGACAAGGAAATCCAGGAGAGTAGTCGTAGGTAAGCCAATGGTCAGAGGGTGCCGGAAATCAGGGGATACGAGTAACAAGCCAAGGTCAAAGGATGCCAGAATTCAGGAGATACGAGTCACAATCCAAGGTCAGGCGAATACTTAGTACGTGGAGTAGCAACTCTCTAACCAGAGTCATTGAACTGACACTGCCCTTAGGGAGGAGCAGTGTCTTATACCCTGATGATTAGTATATCAGGTTCAGCTGGAGAGTGATCGACAGGTCTGAGCCAGGTGAAGTCCAGCCCCTTAGTGCTGCAGGCAATACAAGATAAAACAGGAGTTATCCCAAGTCCTGAAATGGCTCAGAGGTTAAAGAGCAGGTTCAGAACTGCCAAGTATACAGGTTCAAATCCCTCTTCGGGCAATAAAAGGGCGACCCCGTCTGGCAGTCTGGAGGTCAAGGCGAAAATCCTGACACAAGGCTATCCAAAGGTTTATTGGTTTTTCCAACTACTATAGGCGCTTCATTAAGGGTTACTCCTCTATCATTGCGCCTATTACCAATATGACCAAACAAGGGGCTGATACTAAGTTCTGGTCTGAGGAAGCTCTTGGTGCTTTTAAGACTCTCAAGGAACTTTTTGCCTCAGCTCCTATTCTAGTTCATCCTGATACGACTCTGCCTTTCTTGCTCGAGGTCGATGCTTCTGAGACAGGAGTTGGGGCTGTTCTGTCTCAAAGGTTAGGGGTGGATAAACCGTTACACCCTTGTGGTTTCTTCTCTAAAAAAATTTCTGGGCCTGAGAGCAGATATGACATCGGGGAGAGGGAACTGTTAGCGGTCATTAAGGCTTTAAAGGAGTGGAGACATTTACTGGAAGGGACACTACACCCTGTTACTATCCTAACGGATCATAAGAACTTGTCTTATATTGGGGAGGCTAAGCGCTTGTCCGCCAGGCAGGCTCGCTGGGCTTTGTTCCTCACTCACTTTAATTATGTACTTACGTATAGACCTGGTTCTAAGAACTCTAAAGCCGATGCTCTGTCTCGTCAATATGAACCATCCACTATAACTGAACCACTTCTGTCCTCCATAGTTCCTAAGGGGAATATCATCTCGAACACGAATCTCAGGATTCACTCTCCATTGCTTTCTGAGATCATGAAGTTTCAGCATTTGGCACCCAAACAGACTCCTGGGGATCGACACTTCGTTCCTGCCGCTCTCCAACTGGAGGTGCTACGCTGTCTCCATAACAGCAAGGTGGCTGGGCATCCTGGCATCCGCAAGACTTATGCGCTGGTCTCTAAAGATTTTTGGTGGCCTGACTTACGCAAGGATATTAAAGAATTCATCGGGGCATGTGAAGTTTGTACCAAGACCAAGCTACCCCATTCGCTTCCATGCGGATTTCTGCACCCTTTAGAGGTTCCTGAAAAGCCTTGGTCCTGCCTGGCAATGGACTTCATTGTTGATTTGCCTATCTCTAAAAAGCAGACTGTCATCCTCACTGTGGTAGACAGATTTACTAAAATGGCTCACTTCGTTCCCTTACCTAAACTCCCATCTTCGCCCGAATTAGCGGAGATATTCGCCAGGGAGATTTTCCGTTTGCATGGGATACCTTCCCAAATTGTCTCTGACAGAGGCTCCCAATTTGTTTCCCGTTTTTGGAGATCATTCTGCTCCCAACTAGGCATCAAATTGAATTTCTTCTCTGCCTATCATCCTCAGTCCAATGGAGCTGCTGAACGCACTAACCAAAAAGTTGAACAATATTTACGTTGTTTCGTTTCAGAACACCAGGACGATTGGGTCGGTTTTATTCCTTGGGCGGAGTTTGCACATAACAATCTCATTTGTGATTCTACGCATTCTAGCCCTTTTTTCTTGAATTATGGCTTTCATCCTTCCATCCTTCCTTCGGAGTCTTCTTCTCAAGGGATACCGTCGGTGGATGTTCATGTTGCCAATTTAAGAGAGTTGTGGGATCAGACTCGACAAATTCTTCTGCACAATTCTACGCTGGTTAAAAAACACGCTGACAAACGTAGAAGGGCAGCACCGGTGTTTGTTCCAGGCGATAGAGTATGGTTAAGTACTAGAAACATTCGGTTAAAAGTGCCGTCCATAAAGTTTGCTCCTCGATATATTGGACCTTACAGGGTACTGTCTCAAATTAACCCAGTTGCGTATCGTTTAGCGTTGCCTAATGCCTTACGCATTCCTAATTAATTTCATGTTTCCTTGCTAAAACCATTAATATGTAACAGGTTCTCCTCCACGATCGCCCCTCCCCGCTCAGTTCAGGTGGAGGGTCAGGAGGAGTATGAGGTCAATTCCATCGTTGATTCTCGAATCTCCCGGGGGAAACTGCAATATCTGGTCGATTGGAAGGGTTATGGTCCTGAGGAGAGAAGTTGGGTACCTCAGGAGGAGGTGCATGCTCCCCGTCTCCGCAGGGCGTTTCACTCTCGATTCCCTTCTCGCCCTGGTGTATTCCGCCCGGTGGGCGTATCTGAGAGGGGGGGTACTGTCAGGGTACCTGCGGTCTATACCTCCGAAAGAGGTAGAGACTTAGCTGTTCCTCCATCCAGACGTCCTGATGGCTCCCTTTCCCACGGTCTATCCGGTCATGCAAGGCCGGCCGCGAGGGAGTGACTGCCTTTTACAGCATCTAGGCAGGAAGTTGTCATCAGGACACTCCTCCGGAACGACCTGTCACTCAATTGCTGCAGGACCAATCAGGACGCCTCGGAGGCGTGGTTACTGCTCTGAACAGGGTATTTAACAGAGCTTCTTTCATTAGCTCATTGCCCTGTCGTGGTTCTAGCTTGTTCTAGTCACTCAGTGCTTGTGTATTCTATTATCCCTTTTGGTTTTGACCCGGCTTGTTTACCTTACTCTGCTTATCTCTGTTACCCTTGATTCGGCTTGTCTCTCGCTTACCTGTCTTCTGTTACCCTCGACCTCGGCTTGTCTTTGACCATTCTATACTGTACTACTTACGTTAGTCCGGCCACTCTAAGGTCCGGTATACGTATCTGGCTACTGTTTGTACTCTGCGTGTTGGATCCCTGTCCCGATCCTGACAATAATAAACTCAAATATTATTCCTTGATTCCATCTAAGATGGATTGACAAACCAGTTAAGATGCCCTATTATTTGTTAAATTAAGGTCATCAGATAAATTAAATATACTAGGACACCAGAGAGAAAGCCTTAATTAAGAGAGTGTAGATAAAATATCTACTAAGTAATAACTATAATTAAGTCCTTGTGGATGAAGGATAGACCCGGGGAGATGTAGCATACAGGCGGTTGGTACTGAAATTCATTAAGAAATGCTACTGAGAACACCGCTATACTAGTTCCCTACAATCTCCTTCACTTTTTTTAAAATGAAAAGTGAAGGAAAGTTCCCTTCAAGTGCATTATAGCGTGCTCAAGTGAGGTGAGAGAGTGCTGGGCTAAACCAGACGCGCGTTTCGGAGTTTAAAGACTCCTTCGTCAGGGGATAAACCTTATCTCTCAAAAGCTCGGGGTATTTAGATGTGATATGACCAATCCGGATCGAGGCCGTAGCACATCATCAGTGACGTTTCAATTGTATGTCCACGTGGGGGTACTATGGGTGGAGTTTCAGGTTTCTCACATCAGATGATTGACGGAACTGAGACTCTTTAGTGATCTCCCCGTTGTTCGTAGAGTTACGAATCGTTAGGCATAATAGTCCTAAATAATAGAGACCCTGGCATGAATTATCCATGCTGGATGGCCTCCTTAGCATTCTAAGTTACCAAGGCAGCCCCCAGAATACGGATTTCACCATGCCAGGATCACTTGTGAATACACATGACTGTTACATTGTGCATTGATGGACACAATTTTAAAGAGATGATAAAGTCAATATGTGATCAATCTTGTGTTGAGTTTCTTTACATGATTGGATCTCTGTATTCCTATGTCTCATATAGATGATACCATTGGCTTGAAGTAACAATATCTTGGATATGGTCATATATTTTTCTTTATGTAAAGGGGGAATTGAGGGATATAAATGCTCACCTAGTGAGACTAGACTGAAGATTCTTTATGCCAATAAGCAAATCAACATTCATATCTCTATGATTTTAGTTTGGATTTCGTAAGTTACAAGTCACAACTTACATAGACAATAGTATTGTTAAAATATTACATGTTTCATAATTTGGTGTATTTGGCCTCTTTATTTAATTGTACCCATACAAACCTAAATTGCCATCCGGATTTATATATCTTTGCAAAGTAGACATCCAAAGGCATTCAATATTTGTTTATCTTGGCATATTTCTACACTGTTCATTTGACTATTATCCACTAAGCTTTTCTGATTTTTAACACACACACAAAGTTACATTTTTGCTGTGTATTTTGTAGCCTTGATGTGTGCTATATGCAGTAAACAACTGTGCTAAGCTACATCTCTTGAAAAATACCACGTATTAATACTTTTACATCAAGAATGTCAAACTTAAAGGCTAGCACAGGCCAAATAAACGAGGTTTCAGTTTATGTGGGTCGCAAAAAAAACAAAACTTACATTTTCACAGAAACTTAGGTTTGTTTTTAAAAGTACAGTAGAAAAAAACAGCATCCCCCTCTACTAAACCAGAGTTCCCCCCTATATACTAAATCCCAGTCCCTCCCTCTATACTAAACCCCAGTTCCCCACTCTCTTTACTAAATCCCATCCCCCCCTCCTCCACTAAATCCCAGCACCCCCTCTACTAAACTCCGGCCTTTGTTTAAAAAAACAAACAAACAATATTAGCCAACCATCAGACTCCACTCACATTGTCGCTGCCAGTATGTGACTCCGGAGTCCAGCCTCTAAGATAAACCCCCAATGGCGCCGTCCGCACCCTGTGCCAAAGCGGATCCTCCCGCTTCTCCTTGAACCCTGACATCACGCCAGAATGTGACATGGCGATGCCTGCCTCCATGCACCTCCAGGTCCTCCACTGTCCAGCCGCGGCTATCGCAACACTGACCATCACACACTCACTGACAGACACACACACACACTGACTGACAGACACACACACACTGACAGGCACACAGACACTCTCACTGACAGACACACACACTCTGACAGGCACAAAGACACTGACAGACAAACTCACTGACAGACACAAGCTCACTGACAGACACACGCACACTGACAGACACACACACATTCACTGACAGACACACACACGCATTCTTGCACACACTCACATAATTTTATTTATTGCTCCCTACCTTTGGGAGCTGGTGTGGGGCCTCTCCCTGGGGCCTAGTGGGGATCTTTTCTCGGGAGGTCTCCTACCTGCTCCTCACAGCTCCTTCACGTGTGCAGTTTAGTGATTCCGGGTGCCGGAATGACGTCATATTCCAGCACCCGACATCACTACAAAGGGCGCGCGCGCGCTGCTGCCAGTGACCTCTCCTCCCTAGCAGGGTAAATGTTACCAGAGGAGGCACCTGCAATGTAGTGAGTTTGCATGGCAAACTTGCAGCTCACGGGCCGCAAAAATATGCATTGTGGGCCGCGAGTTTGCCATGCTTGTTTTACATAGATTTTGTGAACTTACCCGGTCAAATTAAAGACCTATACCTATTGAGTTCTTTTGTATTTAGATATATTTGGAGCCATATTGTTTCTGGACATGTTTTTAATAATCCATTTTAAAAGTTAAGAATGTATTGTTTAGTTTTTTCCATATATTGTAACATACAGGATGCACAAATATATTCCACCATATTTTTTTAGCTGTGTTAAAGCCCCTCAGTAATTATTAACAATAAGTGTATGTGGCGAAAGTAACCTCGCCACTGGGTTTTGGAGAGGCCTACTTGCCAGCCTCTTGCCCTGTGACTATGGCCCTTATGGTGTGTGAAGAAAACCCCTGTTTTATGGACTTAGTTCGACTGTTTTATTCCCCCCCCTCCTAAAACACCAGTTAAACCCTTAATACCTTGTTACATTAAAACACCGTCTGACCCAATAACTGTCATATATTTTCCTCTGAGGAGTGCTTTGTGTGCATTAAACAGATCTCTACCCAGCATTAAGCCTTGGCTCATGTGTGAGGGGTTATGCTATGCTTGTGTCTACACTCTGCCTGGAAGGATTATTCGCTAACTACTGGGAGAAAGGGAACCCAAGACGTTTAGAGAGGGTTGGACCGTCACAGTGTATATCTTATAAAACTAACAACATCCTCAGTTCACTTCTTTATATTTGAAGATGTCAAAGAGCATTTTTTAAGTAATAAAAGAAGAAAAATGGCCAGAAATATACTTTAAGGAACACTATAGTCACCTAAATTACTTTAGCTAAATAAAGCAGTTTTAGTGTATAGATCATTCCCCTAAAATTTCACTGCTCAATTCACTGTCATTTAGGAGTTAAATCACTTTGTTTCTGTTTATGCAGCCCTAGCCACACCTCCCCTGGCTATGATTGACAGAGCCTGCATGGAAAAAAAACTGGTTTCACTTTCAAACAGATGTAATTTACCTTAAATAATTGTATCTAAATCTCTAAATTGAACTTTAATCACATACAAGAGGCTCTTACAGGGTCTAGCAAGCTATTAACATAGCAGGGGATAAGGAAATCTTAAGTAAACAGAACTTGCAATAAAGAAAGCCTAAATAGGGCTCTCTGTACAGGAAGTGTTTATGGAAGGCTGTGCAAGTCACATGCAGGGAGGTGTGACTAGGGTTCATAAACAACGGGATTTAACTCCTAAACGGCAGAGGATTGAGCAGTAAGGCTTCATGGGCATGTTCTATACACCAAAACTGCTTCATTAAGCTAAAGTTGTTCAGGTGACTATAGTGTCACTTTAACTAAACCATTTCTTCTTCATTCTCTTCTCATCGTTTTGATCTGTGCTGATCACCAGATACTATGTCTGTAGGATCAGCATATATCTTTCTAAAGATTGCTTCCAGATTGCGCTTGGCAAGATTCCCATATGCTATAATCTTGTCAATGTTGGAATTTCAAAACATGATGTCACAATTATGGCCCAGTGACCACAACTCACTCTTTAAATTTCACAGATTTTTGTTTAATGCCTACATAGTAACATAGCTGAAAAGAGACTTGCGTCCATCAAGTTCAACCTTCCTCACATGTGTTTTGCTGTTAAACCAAAAGAAGGCAAAAAAACTAGTCTGAAGTGCTTCCAATTTTGCAACAAACTAGGAAAAAATTCCTTCTTGACCCCAAAATAGCAGTCAGATATCTCCTTGGATGAAGCAGCTACTACCCCACTAATTAGAAATAATATCCCTGTATGTTATGTTTTTGCAAGTATTTATCCTATTGCTGTTTAAACATCTGTATGGACTCTGATAAAACCACTTTGTCAGGCAGAGAATTCCTTATCCATATTGCTCTTACTGAAAAAAAACGTTTTTTGACCTTAGATGAAATCTCCTTTTTTCCAGCCTAAATGTGTGACCTTGTGTCCTATGTATAGCCCTGTTTATGAATACATTTCCAGATAATGGTTTGTACTGGCCCTGAATATATTTGTATAATGTTGTCATACCCCTCTGAGGTGCCATTTTTCCAAACTAAAGAGATTTAAAGTTTTTAACCTTTCTTCTTAACTAAAATGCTCCATTCCTTTTATCAATTTTGTAGCTCGTCTCTGCACTTTTTCTAGTGCCATGATATCCTTCTTTAGAACAGGTGCCCAAAATTGCACAGCATATTCATGGTGTGGTCTTACCAGTGGTCTTACCAGCGATTTATATTATATTTTCATACCGAGAATTTATGCCTCTATTTATACTTGACAAAACCTTACTGGATTTAGCAACTGCAGATTGACATTGCATATTGGTGTCTAATTTGTTGTCTATAACAATTCCTAAATCCTTCTTGTGTGTGGTTTTCCCTAATTCACTACCATTTAGGGTGTAAGTTGCTTGTGCATTCTTGACCCCGAAGTGCATAACTTTGCATTTCTCTACATTAAATTTCATCTGCCATTTTAGTGCCCAGTCCCCCAATCTATCTAAATCCCTCTGCAGCAAAGCACTATCCTGCTCACATTTTATTAATTTACAAAGATTTCTTTCATCTGCAAACACAGAAACATGGCTTTCAATGCCTATTGCATGATGATTTATAAATATGTTAAATTGAAGCGGTCCCAAAACAGAAACCTGAGGGACACCACTTACTACTTTTGTCCAGCCTGAAAATGTACCATTCTTCGTGGAATGCAATTAGGTTAATTTGACATGACCTATGTTTCATAAAACCTTGTTGATTTTTGCTAATAACAAAGATCTTCCCAATGAATTCCTGAATATTATCCCTTAATACACCTTCAAATATTTTCCCAGTCACAGAAGTTAAGCTCACAGGTCTATAATTTCCAGGCAAGGATTTTGAACCCTTTTTAAATATAGGAACAACATCTGCCTTCCTCCAGTCCTCTGGTTCAATTCCTGAAACAAAAGAATCTTGAAAGATTAAATACATTCCCCACTTAGCTCCTTATGTGCTCGTGGGTGAATACCGTCAGGCCCCAGAGCTTTATTTACAATAATGTTCTTTAATGGCTGTAGCACCTTGTCTCGAGTCATCCAATCACAAGTTATCTGCAAGTTTTTTGCAGCAATCATTTGCATATATTTTGCCATAGGATCCTCATTAATATATACTGAAGAAAATAGTTATTTAAAACTTCTGCCTTTTCCTACATTTAAAGGAACAGTCAAACTAATTCATTGTTTGTTGTATTGTTTTTTCTTTGTGGCCTTAATCATCAAAGCCTAATTTTGATTCATGCTCTTAATTTCCCCAAAACTTTTTGACTTTTTTGAGTGATAGGGTAAAAGGACGTATAGTTTACCAGTATCTTACCTTTTCACCAAGTAGCCACTTTTCTATTCTAAAAGTAGCCATTGTAACAGGGACAGGGGGCCTGGTCTCTGACTTTGAATCCTGACGTGAACCACTACTCTGTCTGCCGTTTCTCTATGTCACCATGGACCTCTAGGAGATGCCACAGCAATCAATTCATCACCAAGCAGCCTTAGTGTCTTCAATGTAACTACACAAGGATCAGCCTAATGCTGGATGGAGTGATAAATAGTTATCCTACCTTGTACCCAAACATTAGACAAGACTGAGTGCAGGGACAAGACAACTACTGGTTTATTGCACTACAGGGAGACTATTCATACAGTAAAATGTGTTACATAAAGGTGTAACAAATATGCGATACAGTGTGGGTGGGGACTGTGGGAGACTGCTGTGGCATATTGGCAGCCAATCAGAATGGTGGACATACACCCACCCATAGTGCCAGGATGTCTGAGCTATGCCATGGAAATGACAGTTCTTATGTATATTCTAGGGGCCACAAAAGAAAGGAGAGATGGGGGTCTGAATCTGAGGGCACAACTACTATGCAAAAAAAACAAAAAACTTAATATGATGATTTATTGTGTATTGCTCTGAGCACTGTGTACTTTTGTGTTTGGAGGGAGTACTCCTAAGTAAAGCTGACCATTATTAAAGCTGTACTTTATTAGTCCTCCAGAATAAAATGCTTTGTGTAATAACCAATGAACCAAGATACACACATAATTGCTGTTGAGAGTTTGGAGAGACAATAAGGTACAGACTGGTAGATAAGTCTATAGTTGGATGGAGCATTGGGATGTTACAAGCAGAAAGCATGAGTGAAGGTATATGCTCTGTGTTCACTCTGCTTGTGTAGATAGGTGGGAGCTAACATGAGAAAATGCAGGCCCACTTTAAATGCTCTGCAAACACTCCATGATGATCGTAAACATTCAACATTCCTTACGCTGTGCGTCTGCAACTGAGTATTATATATTATATATATTAGTAGTGACAGTATTTAGTTACACACGAGTTCTGGAAAATGAGATAAATACATTTTAAAGTAAATCATAACACATATCAATGATTGTTTATTAATCTTTAGCATACATGTGTATTTTCTTATTTATTATATTGTTGCTCTTTTATCATAAAACGGTATTAAATCAGCATCTAATGAGGCTTATCAGACTTAGAACACATTAGAGGGAAGCTGTATAGCATGTGCAGCAGATACCCATAATGATCTGTAAATGTGGAAATGCCATTGTAGCTCTCTGTATTAAATACTTTACAAGCAACTCAATTACTAAGAAAATAAAACAGGTACAGTGGTACGTCTGCTTACGAATTTAATGCTTTCTCCGGGACTTTTCTGATTGCGAAAAATTTGTAAACCGAAACGCATAG
Organism: Pelobates fuscus; assembly: GCF_036172605.1. NCBI lineage: Eukaryota > Metazoa > Chordata > Amphibia > Anura > Pelobatidae > Pelobates > Pelobates fuscus. Next base: position 38,573,527 of record NC_086319.1, on the reverse strand, counting down.
GCGTGCGCAGCCTATTGCATTAGGGTGTGCACCCTAAAGCACAAACACACGCCGCATGTATATGTATATATATATATATATATATATATATATATACACACACACACATATATACATACACTGCTGTGTGTGTGTGTGTGCTGTTAGTGTGCTGTGTGAGGGTGGTGTGTGTAAGGGTGCTGCTGTGTGTGTGTATGTGTGAGGGTGCTGGTAGTGTGCTATGTGGGTGAGGGTGTTTGTGTGTGTGTGTGTGAGGGTGCTGTTTGTGTGTGAGGGTGTTTGTGTGTGTGTGTTAGGGTCCTGTTAGTGTGCTGTGTGAGGGTGCTGTGTGTGTGAGGGTGCTGTTTGTGTGATGTGTGTGTGATGGTGCTGTGTGTGTGAGGGTGCTGTTTGTGTGATGTGTGTGGGTGTCATGTATTTCTGAGGGTGCTGTTTGTGTGTGTGTGTTTGCGAGGGTGTTGTTAGTGTGCTGTGTGTGAGGGTGTTGTGTGTTGTTGTAAAGGTGCTGTGTGTGTTTGTGAGGGTGCGGTTAGTGTACTGTGTGTGTGAGGGTGCTGTATGTGTACTGTATGTGTGTGGGTGCTGTTTGGGTGCTGTGTGTGTGTGAGGGTGCTGTTTGTGTGAGAGTGCTGTATGTCTGTAGGTGCTTTTTGTGTGTGGGTGCTGTATGTGTGTGTGTGTGCTGTATGTTTGGACAGATTGTGGAGGTGGGGGCAGATTAGTAAATATCCCCCCTCCCTTCTTACCTTATGTAGGGAGGGGGGATCCTTGCTGCCATGTGCCATCCCTGGTGGTCCAGTGGAGAGTGAACTCTAGCCTGCGGGGCTAGAGTTCACTCTCGTGAGATCTGAGCGTTGCCGCGGCAACACTCAGATCTCGCCAGAGGAACCTGGCGGAGCTGCTGTCTAGAGCTCCCCGGGTCCTCTCCTGCCTCCTTTCATGCTGCTGTGGGCCGGTGAGGTAGATCTTTGATCTCCCCGCCGGCCCATGGAGGCTTAGAGCAGAGCCGACACTCAGCGCCGGTTCTGCGTGAGCTGACAGGGGAGAATAAAGTCCTGGGGAATAAAGTGTGGGAACCAAGATTCCCACCCCCCCAAAAAAATAATATACACTCCAGTGTGTGTATGTATATGTGTGTGTGTGTGTGTATATATATATATATATACACACACACTGACACGCATACTCAAACACACACACATACACTCACAGACACACACACACTCATACATTCATAGACACACACATTCACAGACACACTCATACATTCACAGACACACATATTCACATACACTGACACACATACACATTCACAGACACACATTCACAGATACACATACACACACACATTCACAGACACACACACATTCACAGACACACACATATTCACATACACACACACATTCACACACACACACATTCACACACACATTCACAGACACACGCACACACACATTCACACACACACACACATTCACACACACACACACACACACATTCACATACATTCACATACACACACACAGACACACACACATACACAGTCAAATACACACACACACAAACAGACACACACACACACAGTCACAGACACACACACATTATTATTTTTTTAATTAAAAAAAATGTCCACCCAGCCTCCCTACCTGGAGTGCTGGCGTGGACTTGTCCCTGGGGTCCAGTGGGTCGGGCGGCTCTCTCAATATCAGCCGCGGCGAGGGAGCTGTGAGCTCTCTGCTTCCTCTCGCCGCGCGGGCTGTCTGCTGTAGCTGGGAGCCGGAATATGACGTCATATTCCGGCTCCCAGCATCAGCAAGCAGCACGCGGCGAGAGGGAGCAGAGAGCTCACAGCTCCCTCGCCGCGGCTGATATTGAGAGAGCCGACCGGGGGGGAGGGGGGGTCCATAACCTCTTGCCCTCCCCCCCTCCCATCCATGACAGGGGGGACATGGGGGGAGGAAGGGGGGCGCTGAGTGCCTGCAGGAACGGCGTTCCTGCACAAAAAAAGTGCAGGAACTCTGTTCCTGCAGGACTCAATCCATAGGCGTGCCGCGGGGATTAGGGTGTGCCCAGGCACACCCGGCACACCCCGTGCGCACACCTATGCCGAAACGTGGTTTCCCATAGACATGCATTGAAAACCAATTAACCTGTTCCGGAGGTCAGAAAAAAAGTCAAAATAAGCTGGCATGGAAACCAATCCACAATATAGAACACACAGTAAAAGGCATGCAAACGACGAACCTCAGCTCACTACTTTTCCACCGCTTGAGAAATGCACTAGATAAGTTCCAAAAAGTCCCAAAACCGCTGCCGAAAAATTCCAGAATGGCTCCAAAACTTGATGCAAAAACCGCTCCAACACCTTCAACACCTCCACACTCGACGCCGCATGCTACCAACAGACTCCAGCATGCACGGGGATGGTGCTATAAACCTCCCAGACGCAATGCATCCTAGGGAGACTTGCTTTGTATTGCGAATTTTTTTTGTAAACCAAGGCATTATTTTTGAGGGATTTTCATTTGTAAACCAAAAATTATGTTAACCAAGGCGTTTGTAAACCGAGGTGCTGTATATTAAATAGAAATTACATTTTGTTTCCATTAAGTTACCCCTTAAGGGCTGAAGCAAATGTCCATCTTGTAAATCAAAACAAAATCTAGAATTTGTGCAATGTGTTTGTACCACCATAGTTTAAGAGTTTCTTTTTAAATACATCCATGCATAGTATATATTGTTAAGGACAGAAATGTCTTTATTTTAATATCTATGCCTAGATACAATATATATAATACATTTAATATATACATATATATACCGGTATATATATATATATATATATATATATATATATATATATATATATATATATATACAAATAACTTTAACAATATGCTTTTAATATACACTTTTCAGCCACAAGGTTAAAACCACCCACCTAATATCGTGTAGGTCCCCATTGCGCTTCCAAACAACTTTGATGCTTCAAGGCATGGACTCCACAATACCTCTGAATGTGTCCTACGGTATCTGGCACCAAGATATTTGCAGGAGATCCTTTAAGTCTTGCAGGTTGCAAAGTGGGGCCTCCATGGATCGGATTTGTTCCATTGCATCTCACAGATGCTCAACCGGATTGAGATCTGGGGAGCATGGAGGCCAAGGCAAAACCTTGAACTCATTGTCATAGTCCTTATACCATTTCTGAACAATTTTTGCAGAGTGGCAAGGTGCATTATCCTTTTGAAAGAGGCCACTGCCATCATGGAATAGCATTGTCATGAGGGGGTATATGTGGAATGGAACAATCTCAAGGTAGGTGGTAAATGTCAAATTAGCATCCACATAAAAGCAAGCAGCCAAGATGTCCCAGTAGAACATTGCCTAAAGCATAACACTGTATCTGCCAGTTTACCTTCTTCACATTGAGCATCCTGCTGCTATGTCTTCCATGAGTAAACAATGAACTTACACCTGGCCATCCACCTGATCGAAAAGAAAACATGATTCATCAGACCAGTCAAATCCCATTAAAGTCACTTTTAATGGTGGACAGGAGTCATCATGGACATTCAGACCAGTCTGTGGTTACGCAGCCCCGTACACAGCAACCTGCTATGCACTGTGTATTCTAACACCTTTCTATCATGGCCAGCATTGCATTTTTCAGGAATTTGAGCTACAGTAGCTATTCTACATGATCGGACAAGACACCCCCCACGTGTATCAGTGAGTCTTTGGCATCCATGACTGTGATTCCTTGCATCACTTTTGTTAGGTACTAACCACTGCATACCAGGATACCCCACAAGACTTGCCATTTCTGAGATGCTCTCACCCAGTAGCCATTACTATGTGACTCTTATCAAAGTCATTCAGATCCTTTTTGCTTGCCCATTTTTCCAGCTTCCAACCCATGAAATGTAAAAACTTACTGTTCCCTTGCTGCCTAATATACCCCTTGCCCGGTGCCATTGTAAAGACATAATCAATATTATTTACTTCACCTGTCAATGATTTTAATGTATTGTCATAGGGGGTAAAAACAAATCATCCTAAGTACAGCAGTAACCCCCATGTAGACTTTTTCAAAATTTTTGACCAATTTGAAGGTTACATTACAAACAAGTCAATTTCAGTTTTCAAATTTCATTTTTTTCACCATTGCTGTTTCTTCTATACCACCTTGGGGACAAAAGTTCTGTTCTATCGTGTGTCACTAAAAGTGAACATATCCATTACTAACATGAGTTTAATGTAATACATCATGAGGTCTGTCATACTCCAGCTCGCATTTAGAAAAAAAATTATCTGCTCTCTCGCTCTCTCTGTACAACTAATACATTTATAAATAAAAAAGTAAGGTTCATTCGACCCTTATAAAAATAGGGGAGCCTTCCCTTCTCCCTTTACCTCATAAATATGGGGTTGTGGACAAGAAATATAGCTCCTGGTCCATCCTTCATCATGTGGATTTTGTGGTGGCAAGTCATAATAATTTTAACGGGCCAGGGATGAACTTAGTCCTTTGGCACCTAATGTTTATAATAATGTCTATAGGGTGTTCTTTTGTTTGCTCATTTTTTTTCTTTTTTGCAATACTGTAATTTTCATTTCTAATTGTTGCATCAGGATATATGATGGGGAATTTTTACGATATCTTGGTGACATGTCCTTAGATCAGCAACAAGTTCTTATTCCAGGACTTTAGAAATTGCAACAAGTCCCTTATCTATAAAAGGTAGATAAACGACAGAATCAATGAAAAAGCAAGTGATCTTTTTTGAGTTATTCCTAAACAAGTTGAATTGTTTTTGCCTACAGAAACAGTGTATGCGACTGTGGTGCACTGGCAAAGGTGGGACCAACAGTGGATGTCGCACTCAGCACATGCCTCTCGCTGATGGAAGTTATTGCGGCCCTGGAATGGTAAGGTTGTTGTTATTTGATATAGTATCACTTTTTTCACCTTTCAACACTACTGCACAGTTTTTAGATTTCACTACACACATTACACATTTTAAATCAAAATTTTCTTGCAAATACTATTCACCCTTCCCTATACATAAATAACATACACATTTTGTTTCTCATTTACCATATACATAAGGATATAGGAATTGGCTATAGGTTGATAGAACATGACTTTTATGTCTGCAACCCTTGAATCACAATAAAAGATTGAACTAAAGAGAGACATTGTATAAAGAGGCAAAACCTTATATTAGTGGGCATGTAAGAAGGTGCATAGGATATGCATGAGAAAAAGTAATTAAAAAAAAGTTTCATTCATAGATTGGATGCCGATGGAGTTTTAGCAATTAAAGTTTATCATGACCTGATTTTAATATATAGCGAAGGGGAAGTGGGAACAGCATTGTAAGTTTGCTGAAACAGGATAAATAATTATTGTGGATAATCAAAAAGAAGGACACTTAATTATTTAAGTAAGATTAGAAAATTAGTGGTTTTGCGTTTGAGAAGGTATTCAGATTCTTAAACAATGGAAACAGTAAGTTGCGGAAATCAGGTAGTTGATGATGAAACCTATATCCAAACAATCTACGAAAGGGAAAATGGCTAAACTGGTCTTGTTATTTACCCACTCTGTTTTATATTTATGTATATCATTATATTTCAATCCACAGCACTGCCGCAGTGGTCTCTGTGTTAGCAAATCAATGGATTCTCGTCCTGTGGATGGTGAGTGGGGCACGTGGGGCCCCTACAACTCGTGCTCCAGAACCTGTGATGGTGGAATTAAAAGTTCCACTAGAGAATGTAATCACCCTGAGTAAGATTTGTTATATTTAATTGATGTTAAACACATTGTTGTTTTGCTTTGTTTCTGAATGACTTTTACCCACATAAACTATACTTCATAGTAACAACAGATTTACTGAAAGGAAAATGTTTACAGAGGCCTCTTAGGGTGTTATATTTTTGCCCTAACTGTGACCAAGAGTTGTGTTGTATTTCACGAACATGATGAAGTGCCCAGTGATGACATGTATACTACCAAGATATCGCAGCTTCCTAAAAGGATTATGGCTTGTCAGTCACCTCTTCGGATTGGATTATATTACCTGCGCCAATCTAGTCACAATAATAATATGTTTTTGCCATGGACTACAAAATAGAGCATAACAACCCTCAGAATAGGGATGGGCCTTTCACTGATTCTTGGTTTGAGTCATTGGCGATCAATTTTAAGCTTTATGTCATAAAATAATAATCCCAAACATTGTTTTGTGCCAGTTTTCGCACAAAGCCTGTGGGTCATTATAGGACACACAAAGACCCATAGAACACACGCATTCTGGAATTTTTCTCCCCCCACACATATTATTACCAAGTGGGGATTTCCTACCACAGCGCAACTAAGTGTCTTATATAAAAGCTCAAACAACTTAAAAATCTGAAATGTCAATTAAAGGAATTTTCATAAGACACACAATGAAAAAAAAACTAACTGAGCATTGAATGTCAACTGATATTGATTTAAAAGACAACATTTGCATCTGCTTGGAAGACTTTAAGAAATTGTATATGGCTGTCTTTTTTTGAAAACGTTACTATAATAAGTTATTTACTTATGTACTGCCTGTACTGAGTAAAACTGATGCAAAGGCGAAAGCGAAAACTACTTACTCATAAATAGCAAACATAGTTCCAAAGATCAAGAGCTCAAGAACAGAATTAAACAAAACCGAAAGGGGCAAGTGTAAACTAGCGAACATTATAAAATAGCCAAGACATAGCCAACTAAAAAGGTTATAGAGACAAAAGGATAAGAGATTAGAGAGGCTCTTAGTCTACAGTCTTTCCCATTTATGAATAAGCATAATTAAATATAATTCCTATTCCCTTCCAAAATATTTTATACATTCCCTACGAGGATAATTCACACAATGAAAATGTCCCTTGTGAAAACGTACAGATATGTGAGTTGTCTGTGACATTTGAAACCAAAAAACATTCGAACAAAATATACCATTATGTATTTTGAATTATTCGACAATGCAAAATAAAAGATGCACAAGATTATATTCATGTTTGAGTTGTATGTCATAATATCCTTGTAACGTAAATGCACCCAACAAAATAATAAGTAATAAAAAAAATGGTTTTTCGATAATTATGGTGTTTACAGAATTCGTTCCCTCTTTATTTCAGGCCAAGAAATGGAGGTAAATATTGTGTGGGGAGGAGGATGAAATTTCGATCTTGTAACACAGAAACCTGTCCCAAAGGAACAACAGATTTTAGAGACGAGCAGTGTTCTCAGTTTGATGGTAAACATTTCAACATCAATGGACTTACAGCCAATGTACGTTGGATCCCAAAATATAGTGGCAGTAAGTATCAATATTTTTACTATTAATTAAAAGAAAAATGTATCTAAAATTGCAACAGAAGCTTCACAATAGCAGAAAATATGCTGTTTTAATTTTTACAGTTTTAATGAAAGATCGTTGCAAGCTTTTCTGCCGCGTGTCAGGAACCTCCTCGTACTACCCGCTAAAGGACCGCGTTACTGATGGCACGCCTTGTGGGCCAGAGACAGATGATGTGTGCGTTCAAGGATTGTGCAGGGTATTAAATTATACTGGTTCTGTCTATGGTTTAATGTCATGTAGTGTATTTTGTTATGAGATTTTTTTTATGATTTATTCTTTAAGGTTTTGTAATTGTGAAATACTGCTAAAGTAAATGTATGTGGATTAATCAAATAATAGTGATAAATAAATCAACTTGGGTGTATGCTCTTACTGAAAGAAACATGAACCGAAATTACTAAACAGAAGAAAATACGACAAACCCAACAAACTACAAGCTCTGTCAAACCAGTGGGTGCCCAACCATGTTCACAAGAAATCAGTTGGTAAAATTAAGGTGTATTTATTAATCCTATTGCATACAGTGTGTAAGGTACAACAAAGAACAGGCAAAAATAATTGTTTTGTACCTTACTGAACTTGATCGTAAATGCTATACAAACCTGACGTATATATTTTTTTTGACAATCTTTTAAAGAATTAAATAGTGGTTAAATAAACTGACTATACAGAAACAACACTCTGTATACGGAGATACGCTTATATGCATACCGTTAATCAACATGCATGGCGAAAACCAAGGTAGACACTCCCCAAATTCAATAATATACGCATAAGCCAGGATGTACACCTAATCAAAATTACTTTATTATGATATGTAGAAAATATACTAAGTAAATGCAAAACGGCAAAACAATAAACAAACGCAGTGCAAAAGGCTAAATACAAGCTCCGCACAAAATTAACAATATCCTATCAGCGCAGTACACAGGCCACAAAGACCCCCAACATTTTGAAACAAGTAATGCCTTTTTTTAAGGGAAGCAAAATAAAATGAGTAAACATGTACTACGTGAGAACGTTGAACATCACAGAACCGAGACTAACTCAGTTCACTTATTTCCCATTCAAATGGTTATACATACAAACAGGGCCAGGAGCAACAGAAAAAGGGCAACATTTTACAGTGGGTATTAGAATAGTGTAACACTCATTAGGGAAGAGCTTGGGCAGCAAATTAGGTTTGTTTCGGCACTACTGAAATTCGGGACCTCGTCAATTCGGGACTTCGGCAATTCGAGACTTCGGCAATTCCCTAACCCTAACTATACCCCTAACCCTAACCACCACAACCATTTCGGGTTAGTGGTCGGTGTAGGGTTAGGGTTAGATTCCTGCTATCATTCACATGATTTTCCCTCCCTCTCTTGTTTTGACGCTTTTCAAAAATCCAAAGCACTTCCGAAATTCAGCACTTCGGCAGTTCGGTTCGGCACTTCCGAAATTTGGCACTTTGGCAATTCGGTAATTCGGCACTTCCGAAATTCAGCACTTTGGCAATTCGGAAGCATCCGAATGTCCGAATTGCCAAAATTCATCCGAATTTACATTCAAAACAAAACAAATTGCACATGTCTAACACTCATAGACCTATAAAATGGCAGCACTAAAGCATGGGTCAACAGGTAAGTACTTATATATTATTTATCATTATGATATATAATAATTGCCTTGGTAGCTGCTGTTCCAGATATTTATGGGGATATCTCTATCCATAGAAAGTCCAAAACCTAGCTGGTAGTTTAATATACTAAGCACAATCTTGTTCTTTTACTTTTGTTTACTTTTTGTTTGTGCGAGACGCTGACATTTTTCTTTATTAAACATTAGCCTCAATGTTTAATCAAAAAAGCAATCCAAACCAAAACCTTTTTGGTTAAATAACAACTATGACAAATAATAGTGACATAATAAAAAGGGCTGCAAGGGTGTAGATATGACCTGACCCCTTTCCATATAGTACTTTTCCTTAACAATCTGCTGTAAAGAGCTTACAATCCACTCCTTCGGCTCTGGACAATATGTAATGATGATGGAACAGGTTGATAGGAGTGCTTTCTATCTCACTCTGAATGATCTTGCATTTTGGACATGATCATAAGTTTTTCCTCACAGACAGAGAAGTGGGGGTGGACAATAAAATGTCCGGGCTACTTGGGTTGGATCCTTTCTTCACTGGCCAATACATGTCTTCAGAAAATATTTATGTTCTTTAGTGGCTCTAAAATCAGAATTATGACTACTCGTAAACTCTAGTTGGAACTTCATGCCTTTTCTGGGTGGTCTCCATTGGTTGAACCAGTTCTATTATATGTGCATGCCTCAGTGAACTGCCCACAATAAATTCTCTAATATTAGGGCTAGGTGTGGTGGAGACTCTCTTACGATGGGAGCAGTCTAATGAATTTATTGTAGTATATAATGAATTAGAATTGAGCAAAGGGTCACTGAACTCATTTTACAGTTAGCTTAGCTAGTGTTTTGTACATAATTTGGATCTCAGTCAAAGATATGCTTCGACATCCCCATATTATCGTTCCATAATGACTGTACATTATGAAGCAACATAACCTTTCTGTAAGAATCCTAGAAAACATAGGTATTTTTCACTATAAACTTTGCATTTTCTTAGGTTTGAATACTACGGCCTTGATTTGATATTTTTGGATAGACTTTACAAATGTTCACAATCTGTTAGAAAAACTTTTCAAATTCTTTTTTTTTCTGTAGAAGTAATTAGTCTATGGGAATTTTTGTAGATAAATCATTTGAAAGTTTTTCAGAGTGTGATCTTTTGAAGAGCTTATCCAAAAATATAAAATCAAGGCCACCATTTCATTTGGTTATATATTATAGTAAATCACTTAAAATCACTGACTGGTTTAAAAATGAAAATATAATAAAGTCATTTTAATTTAAAACATGTTATTTTTTTAAATGTTTATAAAATGTAAATTTTATAGCCTAAACTTGGATGTTTCAATTATTGGGGTATAAGGTGTCCTCCATGGGGTTATACCTTTCTACCTAAGAGTTCATTATTGAAATCTAATGATAGATTTTTGAAATGTTTTAGCTTTGTATTAAAATTGCCCACGATTGGCCTGGAAATTCAGCCCAGTCAAATTGTGTTTAAATTCAATTAAACTTAGTTTAATTGAATTTGCAGGCAGGTAGTGGCCAAATCTATTGAATGTGAGCATTCAGTTGTCTATTTCCAACATTTGTTTCTGGGATTAATCTATTCCGTTGCACTCATCAGGCTGAAATCCAGACTACATTAATGTTAATTTGCTGTCAGTGTTCGAAAAATCTGGACATTGATAAATAGTATAATCAGTGTACGGAGTTTTTGGTCCAAATGCCCTTTATTTATTATTAAGACCACAGGCACTTCACAAACTATTCAATAGTAAAGTCCATCAGACACATTATTTTGTTCTACTTGAAAAGGTGGCTCAAAGTGATTTTATTTTAACTGATTAAAAATCACCTATATTATAGCATTTTGTCTTTTTTTTTCCACATAGAATTTTTACGTCATTTTCAATTCATAATTATAAGTTTTTTGTTTACTCCATACGAACATGCAGCATGCATGTGCTTTTATTCAATATCTGTACTAAACGTGCTGATGTTTTTTTCTCGTGCAGCAAGCTGGCTGTGATCATGTATTGAATTCCAAAGCAAGAAGAGACAAATGTGGGGTCTGTGGGGGCGATAATTCTTCCTGTAAAACCCTGGAAGGGACCTTCAACACAGCACACTATGGTATGTTTATTTTAGTGTCCTCAGCTCGCCTTGTGTGCATTAATCTCTCACACCCCATTTTACTTGTGTTCTCGTATCAACATATATTTTCAGTTACAGATTGATTCCTATGATTAAGTGCCACAAGATTAAAAAAACACATACGGAGTTCATGTGGCATTTCGTGTCATTTGGGCTACAGCTGGAAACTCTTATGGTGTTTTGTAAGGTGTTTTCTATTGCGAAGCCCTGACGAATATGTTGGAGCTTTATAAAGACATTTACAATAGTAATAAACAAGTTCATACAATTTATCCATGGATTAATGTAATTCTTCAGCTTTCAGTGTTGCCAAAAGGTACATGAGGTATGAGCCTACTAAGGCGATTGCTTACTGGGGTTTACTGGTTGACAATGCTTTAAAGCCAGTGTAGAGTTGAAAAAATGTAAGGTTAAGTTCTGAATAAAGAAGTTATGGTCCAACAAAGCCACAAACCAAAAAGGTGCACCTTTGTTTAGTGTCCACAAGAAACAGGTAACGTGTCAACCTAATGCAAGATTTATAAGTTAAAAGATAGAGTCTTTGTATTAAGCCAAAATGTTAGCTGGTTGTCGTGGGCATCAAACAAACACCTTTGATCTGAGGTTGAAAAAATGTAAGGTTAAGTTCTGAATAAAGAAGTTATGGTCCAACAAAGCCACAAACCAAAAAGGTGCACCTTTGTTTAGTGTCCACAAGAAACAGGTAACGTGTCAACCTAATGCAAGATTTATAAGTTAAAAGATAGAGTCTTTGTATTAAGCCAAAATGTTAGCTGGTTGTCGTGGGCATCAAACAAACACCTTTGATCTGAGGTTGTGTTGCGCCAGATTTTCTTTATTTACTGGGAGGGTAACATTGACTGAAGAATAGAAAAGAAAAAGAATGAGAGTTGTAGCAGAGCTCCCAAATGGTGTCCCAGACCTGGACCATAGTCGGTGGGCAGGAGGCCGGCTTCCACACTTCTCCAGGAGTCCATGGCAAACGTACGTGGGAATTAGCGTTCATCACAAGAGTGATGTTAGCAGGATCTGAAAAATAACCCTGATATCTCGGTCCTCCACTTGAAGCCACACACAGGCCTAATGCCTCCTGGGAAATTCTCCATCATTATGACCCTTAGGCCAAACATCCCATTACTGGGCTGCTTCCTCCCACTGATGGAACAGAGGCCATGAATAAGTTAGATGTATAGTCCATCCTAAGATGGCCAACAACAGTGTAGCTTCTCTAGGGAATGTAAAACTAACTTGAAAAGTGAAAATTAGTTCCAGGCTAAACACTGCTTGACAGAACTGATATTAGGGAAAATCTTTATCTTAGAAGTACTCAAATCAGGCATTTGTGCACCACTAGGGTCTAGTTAGACTGCCATGGGAACCTTTGCTTGTTCTGGAATGTGTGTTTTTTATTGTTTTTATAAAAATAAAAATAAAGTACAGGGAGTTGTACAAGGGGAGAAGACACTTGGAATCAGAATGAGGAATAATGCGTGTATTGGTTTTGTGGTGGAAATAGATGGATTCAGTGTTTGAACTGGGCTCCAAAGGGGTTCGGACCAACTCTTTTCATATATTTTTTACAAATTACTTTACCTGCTATCTTTTTAAGGCTAATCCGCTGACATGTCTTTTGCATTTTCTTCTGTTGTTCAAACATTTTGTGATGGCTGCCCTCTAGTGGTTATTTCACACTGAAGAAAATTAACTATATTTATCTGAACTTACTAACTGTATCTTGTGTACTTGACACAAAGTTTAGCATACAGCGTGCTTGAGAGACATTACAGAATGTAATTGTTAATTTTCCTGGTAAAAATTTAATCTTGAATTAAATTCTGCTTTTTGAGTTTGTTTCTATTTTTCTCTGTCACTGCAATGTTACCTCAATTTTTTTATTCAGTAATTGGTGTCTCTGTGCAAGTCTCAGGAATAGAGCTTCTGACTGGAGCAAAACTGCTTCACAGGAAACAATAGAAACCGCAACATCATTTTCTAGATGTCATTGCAGTTTAATGAGAGAAAATATAGCCTGATTTGTGCCTATTGCGGCCATACAGAAAGTCCCAATACAAGGTCAGAGTTCTCTACTGTGATGCTGAAAGAATGATGATGGCTCAAAAATAAAAATAAACAATTAAAATAAAAGATATATAGAAACTGTTGGACCCAAAAATTCAAATTGGGCACCGCCTACCACCCCCACACTGGCTGCACAGCTGATTGGGTATTTAAGAAAAAATGGACAATATCAGGGTTTTATAGTGGATTTCAAATTATATGTAAAAAAAAAAAAGCAAAAATTGAAAGAGTCTCTAAGTCAGCTATGCTTCCAATTTGACTTCTTTGATTTAAATGTAAAGGGACACTATAGGCACCAAGACAACTTCAGTTTATTGAAGTGGTCCGCTTACAGTGTCCCTGTCCCCTTAACCATGTAATGTTTTTGAGAAACCACAATAATTACATTGCAGGGTTAAGACTGCCAACCCAGTAGGAAGTGCCTCTACTGGCTTCCTGATTGACAGCCACTAGAGGCACTTCCTGCTTGCTATATGACTTTTGGTCGCCTAACTGACACTGGACGTCCTCATACTCTACATGAGGAAATCCAGCATCAGTAAAATCGCCGTAGGAAAGCATTGATTTAATGCTTTCTTATGGGGAGGGCCTAACGCACTTGCAGCGCTTGCCCGCATGCGATTTATTACCCACCGGCCGTCGGGTTACGTCGGAAGAGGCGGAGCTCTGTCCCAGCCCTGAGGGAGGTCGGCACTGGAATTGGGTTAGTATAGTAAGGGTAGGCTATAGTATTCCTTATTATAGCCTACCCTTTAAAACTCACTTTGAATTCACACTTTAGTGTATAACCCTGGCTATGTTTTGGGGAAAGAGAAAATACTAAACTGGAAGGGACACAGTAACCCTCGCTCCCCTCCCCACCAAAATCAGAAGTAAAAAAAAATTGCTGTAATATTTATAAATGTTCATTCTATAGCTGGTGAAATATGTGTCATTGGGTTTCAGAATATTCATTGTGTAACACTAAACCTTTATCGATTTAATGAAAGAGTTTTAGAAACCAATCCACACCAAAACCAAAGGGATGCTTTACTAAATATGGAACTGGGGGAATTGACAAGGGAATACAAGATTTTACACCAAGATATAATCATTAGAAAAATATTAAAGCACTGGTTTAATTAGCCTAAAATTTTCATTTCCCTTCTCTTTAATTCCCAGCCAAGTTAAAAAAAATATATAAAATAAATTGCATTTCACATACAACATCTCCAGGAGCATGTTTTATTTTCTTACATGTTGCATGATAATCCAATTTTTTTAAATCAACTTTCTTTTAAGGCTATACAATCATTGTGAAAATTCCTATCGGGGCAGCAAACATTGATATCCATCAACATAGCTATACTGGAGTCCCTGATGACAACTACCTTGGTAAATATTCAAAAAATAAAATAAAAAAATGTTTCTTTAAAAAATATCTTTGGTTTCATAATTCTTAATTGAAGACACTGTTCAAAATGCAAACCATGTGTTATTTTGCATTGTACACAAAGCACTATTTGTAATAGACGACTCAGGGATAAAAATGTGATTTCTTTTTTCATTTGTTTTGCTTTTTTAACAAATGCCAAGAGGCACAGAGGTAGAACTTCTAGAATTATTACTACTGGCATCTATTACTTTGGAATATTTTACAAGAAAATCCAAAGAAAATCTGCCTTTGACTCTTGAAAAATTCTATAAATATATATTCTTCCTGATGTAAATGAAACCCTTAATCCTTAAATAGATAGAACTAGCAATAAAATAATACCATTAGCATACCTAATTAAGACCTTAATTTAATATTGTTGGTTAAGCTTTTCAATGATTTAATATTTTTGGATAAACTTTTAAAATGATTTACTATTTTATAAAATATTTGAGTTTTGTACTATTGTGATTTTTTTTATATATATATATATTTAAATCTTATAATATAATAAACGTTTCATTTATTAGGTTCATTATTAAGTTGTGTAATATTGTATTAAAACATTTGTATATTGTGAATGTTTCGATTTTTTTTACATTTGTTTTTTCGTGTTAAAACACGATAAGAAATGGGTCATTGTTTGATTTATGAACTGCAGAAGAAAAAAAGAAATTACTTGTATAGCACTTTTCTTGTAAAGGGATTAAAAGCATTTTCTGTTTCTGAAAACAAAATAAAAAACAAAAATAGCTTAAAGGACCACTATTGGCACCCAGACCACTTCATCTCAGTGAAGTGGTCTGGGTGCCAGGTCCATCTAGTTTTAACCCTGCAGCTGAAAACATAGCAGTTTCAGAGAAACTGCTATGTTTCACTGAGGGTTAATCCAGCCTCTAGTGGCTGTCTTACTGACTAGAGGCCGCTTCCGCGATTCTCAGTGTGAAAATCACAGAGAGAAGACGCTGGACGTCTATAGGAAAGCATTAAGTAATGCTTTCCTATGGGCGTTTTTAATGTGCGCGCGGCTCTGGCCGAGCATGCACATTCGGCTCCACTCGGGAGCCAATGTCGGAGGGGGAGGAGAGGTCGCTAGTGCCAAGGGAGCACAGCGCTGGATAAAGGTAAGTGGCTGAAGGGGTTTTAACCCGTTCAGCCCAGGGGGAGGTGGGCCATGAGGGTGGGGGGGACCTAAGGACTACATAGTGCCAAGAAAACAAGTTTGTTTTCCTGGCACTATAGTGGTCCTTTAACTCTAAAGGTTAATGTTCGCCATTCCTTTTTGCACTCTTTCAAAGTTTTCTGTTTTTTTATTTCACGTATTCATGTATTTATTTTGCATATACTGTAGTAAGTTCTGTTGGAACAGAAACTTTTGGGTACATGTTATAAAGTTGGTAATGAAATAGATTTTGGTGCTACTTATATTGCATTGTTGTTGTCTGATGTCATAGTCATTGCTTATTAAACAAGTACTGATAACCATTATTGAGTTTTCTAAATATATATTGATGTGCATATTAATTTTGTTTATTGCAGCATTATCTGACAGCCAAGGCAATTTTGTACTCAATGGCAATAATATTGTGTCCACATTTAAGAGGGAAATCACTGTTGGAACAGCAAAGTTAGAATATAGTGGGTCAGACAATGTAATTGAACGAATAAATTGCACTGACCAACTGGACGTAGAACTAATTCTGCAGGTAATGTATTTACGGCTATCGTTATATTTTCAGATATTATAGGAATTTGCCAGCTTTTTCAGTTGAAGAATGCACCTAAGGATGGGAGCTATTTAATTACCAAATGTTTTTAACTCTTGGAAAAAGAAGTGGGATATAAATATTTGTTTCCTAAGCCCTCGTCTCAAAAAAGTAAAAGTGCCGTGAGTTTACACTTACACGATACAGTTCCCTGCCTGGCTCAGAGTAATGAGTGTTGCATATCGTCCCGAAGGAGTTAAATGCTTATTATGGGGGGATCATTTACTGTCTAATCTATTGTATTTTAATTGACTGAAACTAAACTTTAATGTAGATCATAGTGTGCTGCCTTGTACATTCTAACGGTGATCACTGCGCAGGAAATGCAAGTATTTGAGGGCTGTGGAAATTGTACAAAAGTGCATTTGTTTTATCTTTTTACCTATCGGTAGCCCAATTATCATATCTCTCATAACTATGTACTTGTCATGACACCGCAAATGATTTCAGATTGGGGAACCTGCCTAGAGGCCTGGACATTGATAGGGTTGTTCACTAAACTCAGAATGTGTGCTCATTAAATCCAAATGAAAAAACTAAGGCAGAAAAACAGATCTGGTTAAATTATCCAACTGGATTATAGTCAGATATTTTTGCCTCAGTTTTAGTTTTTTTTTCTAAATATCTTTTTATTTAGAGTTCGGTTCATGAATGAGAGGAAACACGTAGGTGTCAGGCATAATAGTCAGTAAAGTGGTTTCCGAGATACGCAGATCTCAAGTTTAGCCGCAAGTATGAGACATGCAAGTCTCGGTTTGGCATGTCAACATAGTTTACAAGTGCAAACAGACACACAGGTTTCAGGCACAAAAGTGAGTGAATCGGTTACCGAGATGTGCAAATCTCTACTTTAGCACCAAGTAACAGGCACGTAGGTCTCGGTTTAGGATGACACTATAGCTCACAGGTGCGTTACAATAGAGTTGCCATGTCTATTATATATCACGGACACCCCGCACTTTGCTTCGTCTGACTTATGTGTTAAAGGATCACTATAGTGTCAGGAAAACATAGCGGTTTTCCTGACACTATAGTGCCCTCAGGGTGCCCCCACCCTCAGGGTCCCCCTCCCGTTAAAACCCCTTCAGCAGCTTACCTTAATCCAGCGCTGGTGACCTCTCCTCCCCCGCCGACGTAATCTCCCCTGTCCGACATCAGCTTTCCTATGGACGCTCTGCATGATGAATGTGAAATGTGCCTCCAGCGTCGCAGATGCGCCTCTAGTGGCTGTCCGGAAGACAGCCACTAGAGGCTGGATTAACCCCAAATGTAAACATAGCAGTTTCTCTGAAACTGCTATATTTGCATCCGAAGGGTTAAAACCTGAAGGACCCTGCACTCAGACAACTTCATTGAGCTGAAGTGGTCTGGGTGACTATAGTGTCCCTTTAACCTTGTGACCAGATTTCCCTGTATTTGTCTGAGGTGTTAGCTGCAACCATGTTGAGTTCCTCTATTGCCCTGAGTTCATCCATCTGGGAGAACCAGGTAGTCAAGGGTGGAGTGACTGTTTGCTTCCAAAATTGTGGGAGCACTTGTTTGGCCACATTTAGGATTCTTAGTAGTTAGTGTCTTCTTGTAGCGGGATCTGGTGGGGTTTGTGTGGTGTAAAAAGCATTGCTTCTGGGTTTAGGGGGGGGTGGTGTATCTGAGAATGTCGTAGGTTTGTCATGTATCCCTCTCCAGAAGGGTTGGATGACCTCACATTCCCACCAAAGGTGGAGCGTGGTGCCGACCTCCTTTTCGCATCTCCAGTAGAGGTTAGAGTGATCAGGGTCTATGGTATTCAGTAGTACCGGTGTACAATACCAGTGTGTCATAAGTTTGTACGCCGCTTCTTGGGTCTTGCTGAAGACCGAGCAGTAATGCGCTTAGTAGCACTTCTTCCCCCAGTCTCCGTCCGTAAAGGCCTTACCTAAGGCTGTTTCCCATTTCCCAATGAACCTTGGCTTCTCTGTCAGGATTTTCCTCTGTAGCATGGAATATAGCAGTGATTTTCCATGCGGATCTCAGTCCATGCACATGCGCTCGAAGGTGGTGGGGTCACATGTCAGTGTCCCGCCCGTAAGGAGGGTGCGAATGTAGCTCTGTAGTTGTCTGTATCTGAGGCTCTGGAGGAAGGTGGGGTTGCCCCCTTCCAGCAAGTCCCGCCTCAGTTTTCTTATTCAAGTTTAATTAGTAAAAATTCAGAGTTTACTGAATAATTTTTAAAGGTTTTCACCCTCTGTCTCCCCTATAGTGTGTGTACATGGTGACTGTGTGTGTATGGTGTGTACAATGTTTGTGATTTTTGCTGATGGTTGCTGGCTTTGTGTAATGTATAAAATGTGTGATATTTGCTGACAGTATGTGTGGTGATAAACATTCAAAACTCCAGTGATACATTCAAACATTTTGGCAACCTGCCCCATTAGTGTTACCCAATGGGTCTTGTAAAACATGTCCTCTTCCATTACAGTCAAAACATTTCAATTCATGTGTATAGATCAAGTAGAAGCAGTATCTGGAACGTGACGAAACCTTGTAACAAAATATCTAAGCTGCAGCTTGTAACAAAAGTCTTTATTAAATCAAACCATAAATCTGACACACTCCAAGACCCCCAAACTAATTACATTTGAAATTAGCAGGTATTCATAGGATTGATTAGTTTGAATATGTGCTAAGTTCAGCAGGAAACATCTTAGGTGGTGGGGTATTGGCATGTGTCCGATTTATGGTGAAGACTTTAACTACAAGCTGCTGCTTGGATATTTTGTTACAGTGTGTGTAGTGTATGTTTGTGTACTCTGTTTTGCCCCCACCTGCTGGGCTTTTTGCTTTGGTACCTAGTGGTCCTTTGGGGGTTAAAGTCTGTGATGGGAGAGCATGCAGTCTGCAACTCCAGCATTTGCAAATTGCGACCCACAGTGATCTCTCCCTGGTAGTTCTGGCACTGTGTGAGTCAGAGTGCAGTCGCAAGCCTGCACTCTGACTTATTAGTGAGTGTTGAACCATGAGAGAGCAATTACTGTGGTCTGCACCTGCCGGCAGTGCAGACCACACAATGCCTGCCCTAGCTCTGTCCACCCTATAACAGCCTTGCCGTTTGCCCATGGTAAGGCAGAAGGCAGAAAAAACTGCATGTCTCAGGTGTCAGGTGATAGAAATTCTACATCCATAACAATATCCCCAAATGACTGATGTTTTGGTAGAATTCTAATACAAGTTCTCAAACTTGCAAACTTGGGTTGGTGTTAATGACATGTAATCAGAGTTTATTGTTTTCTTTCCAAGGTTTTGTGCGTGGGAAACCTGTACAACCCAGATGTACGTTACAGCTTTAGTATCCCAATTGAAGCTAAAACCGAACAATTTTCATGGGATCCTTACGGACCTTGGCAACCCTGTAACAAAATGTGTCAAGGTAAAAAGGCCAATTATTTAGAAATACTGTGTGTATTAACTGAGCCTTTGTTAACTAAAGATATTATTGTTTTAAAAACAGAACCTGTTATTTTAGGCAATCACAACTTGCTAAGAAGCAATCAATGCTTTGTTTTCAGAGATATTTTGACCTTAATGAATGGAAGTCACCATAGTCCCAACTATTAAAAATTATTTTCTCTCTAGGGATGCGAAGAAGGAAGATGGTATGCCTACGTAGAAGTGACAGGATGGTAGTTTCTGAGCAGAGGTGTGAGCATTTGTCTCGTCTGGACTCAGCAACGGAGCAGTGCAATTCAGAATGTCAGTTAAGGTAAATCAGAACAGAGAAATATTTTTTAGCCTTTATAACATTGGTGGTTTATCTGCGTACTATTAATGTCTACATCGTGCCCCCAACGTTGGCGTCCATAGAAGTGGGACGAGGATGGGAGGGGAATGAATGGGGTGGACCAGTGATAAAATCGTTTTACTGGCTCCACCCAAAAGGGAGCAGATCCACCTGGAAAGGGGGCGGATCTGCCCAAATTACAGCAGTCTCACATTAATGAAAGCCAGGCTGTCTGCCAATAAAGCTGGTCAGCCCACTGAGGGCAGGACTGTAGGGATCACTGACCCAGGCCCCTAGAGCCCTGAGGTAACCCTACACTTTTTGGGACAGTTCCTTGGTATCCTCAAAAGAAGGATACGAGGGAACCTGAGATTTTGGACTACACCCACCGAATTTAGAACTGTTGTGTTACAACACTTACAACATAACATTTCAAAAGGATCTGTCATTCTGTAAGTAACAAGCTTATATAACAAACAAGCCGTGGTAACCCACCAATTTGCACATAGAATCTTTGATAAGGTTATAAATTTTAATTTCTAGGTTATTTCTGAGCCTCGTTTGCTGATGCCTAAATAGTCTAAAAAGCATGGCATCATTACAGTGTAAGGTGATCAAACTCAAGGAAACAATAAGGGATTTTCAATTAGTTTTATATTTTTTTATTTGTTTTATTTTTTTTGCATCATAACTTTGATTTTTAAATGTTTTTATTTTCGCGACACAATACATTTATGAAACTTTCCACCATATTTTTCAAAACAAAAGTGTTTTGTTTCACTTCTAAATTTGGTCTTCTGACGTGGACATTTTTTTTTTTTTTAAGACAAGCTAAATTTATTATGAAGAAAACTAACTTTTTAGAACAGTTCTGGAAAACAAAGTGCTTGCATGAAGAGCTTAGGGGAACTAAATATGCATAACAAATAACAAACTGTGCTGAAATCAAAATTAGCCGCAGTTTATACCAATATGACTAGTCTAATTCAAGTTTAAAGGAACACTATAGGGTCAAGAACACAAACATGTACAGTTGCAAGAAAAAGTATGTGAACCCTTTGGAATGATATGGATTTCTGCACAAATTGGTCATAACATGTGATCTGACCATCATCTAAGTCACAACAATAGACAATCACAGTCTGCTTAAACTAATAATCACACAAAGAATGAAATGTTGCCATGTTTATATTGAACACACCATGTAAACATTCACAGTGCAGGTGGAAAAACTATGTGAACCCCTAGACTAATGACATCTCCAAGAGCTAATTGAAGTGAGATGTCAGCCAACTGGAGTCCAATCAATGAGATGAGATTGGAGGTGTTAGTTACAGCTGCCCTGCCCTATAAAAAACACACACCAGTTCTGGGTTTGCTTTTCACAAAAAGCATTGCCTGATGTGCATGATGCCTCGCACAAACGAGCTCTCGTAGAAGACCTACGATTAAGAATTGTTGACTTGCATAAAGCTGGAAAGGGTTATAAAAGTATCTCCAAAAGCCTTGCTGTTCATCAGTCCACGGTAAGACAAATTGTCTATTAATGGAGAAAATTCAGCACTGCTGCTACTCTCCCTAGGAGTGGCCGTCCTGTAAAGATGACTGCAAGAGCACAGCGCAGACTGCTCAATGAGGTGAAGAAGAATCCTAGAGTGTCAGTTAAAGACTTACAAAAGTCACTGGCAAATGCTAACATCCCTGTTAGCGAATCTACAATACGTAAAACACTAAACAGGAATGGATTTCATGGGAGGATACCACAGAGGAAGCCACTGCTGTCCAAACAAAACATTGCTGCACGTTTACAGTTTGCACAAGAGCACATGGATGTTCCACAGCAGTACTGGCAAAATATTCTGTGGACAGATGAAACCAAAGTTGAGTTGTTTGGAAGAAACACACAACACTATGTGTGGCAAAAAAGAGGCACAGCACACCAACATCAAAACCTCATCCCAATTGTGAAGTCTGGTGGTGGGGGCATCATGGTTTGGGGCTGCTTTGCTGCGTCAGGGCCTGGACAGATTGCTATCATCGAAGGAAAAATGAATTCCCAAGTTTATCAAGACATTTTGCAGGAGAACTTAAGGCCATCTGTCTACCAGCTGAAGCTCAACAGAAGATGGGTGTTGCAACAGGACAATGACCCAAAGCATAGAAGTAAATTAACAACAGAATGGCTTAAACAGAAGAAAATACGCCATCTGAAGTGGCCCAGTCAGACTCCTGACCTCAACCCGATTGAGATGCTGTGGCATGACCTCAAGAAAGCGATTCACGCCAGACATCCCATGAATATTGCTGAACTGAAACAGTTCTGTAAAGAGGAATGGTCAAGAATTACTCCTGACCGTTGTGCATGTCTGATCTGCAACTACAGGAAACGTTTGGTTGAAGATATTGCTGCCAAAGGAGGTTCAACCAGTTATTAAATCCAAGGGTTCACATACTTTTTCCACCTGCACTCAGTGGTGTATCCTGGTTTTGTGCTGCCCTAGGCAGGACAAAACTCAGGCACCCCCCCCCCCCCCCCGCGTCACCCCCACCCAACCTTTTCCCCCGCCCCGCATTCTAAATACACACACACACATTCACTGACAGATTTGCATACACTAGTTAACAGAAACACACACTCGCTAACAGAAACACACACACACACACTAACAGACACACTCACACTCACTAGCAGACACAAACTAGCAGACACACACTCACTAACATACACACACACTCACAGGCAAACACACACACTAACAGACACACACAGTCAGACACACACACTAACAGACACACACATTCAGACACACACACACTTACTAACAGACACACACACTCACAGGCAAACACACTAACAAAAACACACTAACAGACACACACACTAACATACACACACTAACAGACACACACAGTCAGACACACACACACTAACAGACACACACAGTCAGACACACACACACTCAATAACAGACACACAAACTCACAGGCAAACACACTAACAGAAACACACTAACAGACACACACACTAACAGACACACACAGTCAGACACACACACACACTCACTAACAGACACACACACTCACAGGCAAACACACTAACAGAAACACACTAACAGACACACACACTAACAGACACAGACACAGACTAACAGACACACACACTAACAGACACAGACACACACACTAACAGACACACACACACACACTCACCCACCCACATTAACACATTTTTTAAAATGTATTTAAACACCCACCCCCCAGCCTCCTTACCTTTGGGAATGCTGGGGGGGGGGTGTCTCTTCCTCCCTGGTGGTCCAGTGGCTGCTGGGCGAGCGGCACTGGCTGGCGGCGAGGGAGCCCTTCCTCTGAGCTGTCTGCTCAGCTCCCTCACGCGCCTCAGAGTGAGGCTGGGAGCCGGAATATGACGTCATATTCCGGCTCCCAGCCTCACTCTGCAGCGCGCGAGGGAGCTGAGCAGACAGCTCAGAGGAAGTGCTCCCTCGCCATCCGCCCACCAGCGCCGCCCGACCGCCCAGCAGCCCGCCGGCAGCCCAGCATGTCTGTTAGCCGCAAGGCTAACAAGATATTTGCCTTGGGCATTTGGGGGCGGCTTTTTTTGCCTCCCCCTGGAAAATGCCGCCCAAGGCAAATGCCTTGTTTGCCTCGCGGCTAATACGCCCCTGCCTGCACTGTGAATGTTTACATGGTGTGTTCAATAAAACATGGCAACATTTTATTCTTTGTGTGTTATTAGTTTAACCCCTTAAGGACACATGACGTGTGTGACATGTCATGATTCCCTTTTATTCCAGAAGTTTGGTCCTTAAGGGGTTAAGCAGACTGTGATTGTCTATTGTTGTGACTTAGATGATGATCAGATCACATTTTATGACCAATTTGTGCAGAAATCCATATCATTTCAAAGGGTTCACATACTTTTTCTTGCATCTGTATTTCTGAACCTATAGTGTTATAACCAGCATCTAACTTGCCCCCAAAATATAACAAAATGTTACTTTTATTCCAACCTGCTGCTGCTGGCTCTGCCCCTCATCTACCCGCTTGACTGACATCATCAGAAGTGGTGTTCTGAGCCAATCACAAATCAAATGTTACTAAAAATACTAAATATAGAGTAACTGCCATTGAAACCAATGGAATGTCACTCAGCACCCAAAATAGGATTTGTTTTAGCCCTGAGAAATCTTCCCCATTTTTATTTTGTTATAATTGGAGCTGGATCATATACGAAAGTATAC
Organism: Pelobates fuscus; assembly: GCF_036172605.1. Lineage (NCBI taxonomy): Eukaryota > Metazoa > Chordata > Amphibia > Anura > Pelobatidae > Pelobates > Pelobates fuscus. Next base: position 38,549,057 of record NC_086319.1, on the reverse strand, counting down.
AGTAAGTTCTGAAAGCCCACAGTAAATACTTGCAGAAACTATAGAGTTTCTGAATTTTACAGACATAAGTCAAATAGCAAAAAACAAAATTATAGACTGGACAGATGAGGTGGGTGCATGTTTGCAGGTTTCTGGGGGTTAAACTGGGGTACATAGAAATTGGGTTAAAGAAAAGTATATAATTCTATGGGCCAACATGATTCTTGTTATGGATAAACTACCACTCAACTCTTCAGGATTCAACTTAACCAATAAATGTCCTCATCTCTTTTTGTATTAACTTCATTCTCACCTTTGCAGTCCCTGCCTCGGAAATACCACTCTCATCTCCTGTATTTGTTTGTCAAATGTTATACTGTCTCTGACGTATTTGGCCTTTGTCTTTTTACGTGTACTAATTGTACCCATGTACATGAGTGCGTTGGAGCTGTACAGATAAAGTATAACAAACTTGTACTAGCATGTACAATTAGGATCTGTGGCATATTTATGACCATATCACCGTCTCCGGTTTTGACTGAAGCTAGTGACTCAGCTGATATGTCTGGTAGTTTTAATAATCAGCAAGTTGTTATTGTTATTATTATTATTATTACTCCATAACATGTCAGGCTTAAAACATATTTAGCTTCATGTAACAGTTTGTGTCTCTAGGTGGTATGTTGCGGGCAAAAGTGAATGCACCTCACAATGCGGACCAGGTCATCGAACGCTAGACATAAGGTGTATGAAATATTCTGCTAAAGGGTCAACTACTCCAGTGGACGATAAATTCTGTGCCAGTTTTCCAAAACCTGCAAATCGAGAGCGATGCAACGGTGACTGCCTTTCATCCAGTTGGCATTATACAGAATGGTCTCAGGTCAGTTCAGCACTGAGTTTAGCAAAGTGAAATGCACCACTCAAATAGTAACATAGTATTATAGGTAGAAGAAACTCAATGGGCTTTATTCTTAGATCATTAAGCTATTAATACATTGCATAACAACTATAAGCAGTAGAAAGAGGGAAGTGCTCATGCCATTGTACAGAACACTGGTGAGACCTCACTTGGAGTACTGTACACAGTACTGGAGACCCTATCTTCAGAAGGATATTGATACCTTAGAGAGAGTTCAAAGAAGGGCTACTAAACTGGTTCATGGATTGCAGGATAAAACTTACCAGGAAAGGTTAAAAGATCTTAACATGTATAGCTTGGAGGAAAGACGAGACAGGGGGATATGATAGAAACATTTAAATACATAAAGGGAATCAACACAGTAAAGGAGGAGACTATATTTAAACGAAGAAAAACTACAACAACAAGAGGACATAGTCTTAAATTAGAGGGACAAATGTTTAAAAATAATATCAGGAAGTATTACTTTACTGAGAGGGTAGTGGATGCATGGAATAGCCTTCCAGCTGAAGTGGTAGAGGTTAACACAGTAAAGGAGTTTAAGCATGCGTGGCATAGGCATAAGGCTATCCTAACTATAAGATAAGGCCAGGGACTAATGAAAGTATTTAGAAAACTGGGCAGACTAGATGGGCCGAATGGTTCTTATCTGCCGTCACATTCTATGTTTCTATGTTTCTATAAAAGCCATAAAAAAAAATTTTTTACGCTACCAGCTTTCATTTTATATAGATAGAAACAAGATCACTGGTATTTCCCCATAGATGCTAGTAGGAGTTCAGTAATTTAATTACTGTTCAAAGATAAGCTTGTCTTATCTAATAAACTAATCTACTAAAATCTACCTTTTAACTTGAATTAAAAATTAACCAGAAAATGATTTTTAATGCGATTGTGTTTTATGATTATTTTATAATAATAATAATTGCAAGTAAAATAAAGTAAGTAATATTAGGAGTGATTCTGTACAGCTAGTGCATAGGTTATATAGGGGATGTAATCGTTTACAATAATGCTGTACAAACATATACTTACCAAAGTCTTTTTGACCATGTGAATTGCAGTGTTCTAAGAGCTGTGGCAGAGGAGTTCAAGTAAGAGAAGCTTACTGTATGAACAATTTTGGTCGTCGCTTGGCAGACAGCGAATGCAATGAACACAGAAAAGTTGTAACACAGAGCTGCAGCGAGCACTCTTGCCCAGTGTGGTCTGCAAGTGAATGGAGTGAGGTAAGATCTGGTTAGTAGAACTATAAGTACATATGTCATGCTGGATAGCATTCAATTTGTCACACAATTTATTAAAAATACACACTTGTGCGTAAATGAATAACTTCCATTAAATGATCTGAAAAGTGGATGTGAGGTAAGGTTCTTGCGAACGTCTTTTGAATACAATGTCTTAATCACTTGGATCAGAATTGGCTATAATATCTCCAGTTGTTTTAAGAAGATCCAAGAGTCCCTCTTTTATGGTGATTTTTTAGATTTTGCTAATTTTTCAGTTCTCTACAATTTGATATTTTGTGAATAAACCCTTCGCCATTTTCAGCCAGTGATCACAACTAGTGATCTAGTAAGAACCTTTTTCAATATAGTTTTTTTAATCACAACCTATAAAGGAGCTTCGACTACTCTGCTATTTATTGTCTTTTGCACAAACCACTATTCCTATTTTCTATATATTTTATTTTATAAACGGAGCACGAGTTCAGAACGTTATCTGAGATGTGATTGATGAACTGATAGCACCTCTATTTTTTAGTGTCTTGTGACGTGTGGGAAGGGCATCAAGCGCCGACACGTGTCATGCCAATTAAATGATGAACAACTCAAGGACAATTATTGTGACTCAAACAACAAGCCCGAATCAGTCAGACACTGTGAGCTGCAAGAATGTGCTTCATGGCAAGTAGGACAATGGGGACCTGTGAGTAAAACGTAGATATTTTGAACTTGATATAAAATCCTTAAATTGATTTAAGGTTCAATGATTAAATAATTCAGTAATAACAAACTAGGGGTGTTTACGTTGGATAGATTATTGTGAGAGTTTGTTCAGAGATATGGGGCTATTTGAGTAACAGTGAGTTGTAATGAGTTGCACATTTTTCAAGCAGATTGTAAACTCACTAAAACAGAATACACTTATAACAATGAATACAAATATTCAAGTGCATACATACATGTGTTTTTCCACTGTCCAATGAAAAACTTTGAAGAATGTTCATTGTATTACCTATAGATTTTAAGGACCATCACATTGTAGGACAAGTTTCTTAAGAAAGTAACCAATGCAATTAAATTATACTATTACAAGAAATTGGATTTTGTGACACAAACGTGTTCCAACAAGCTATTGAACGAATGGGCCATCTTAAAGTTGAATTTATTACTTTTTTTAGTATGTATATTTATACATTTTATTATGATTATAAATCATTAGTAATATTGGTATATTTTATTGATATCAAATAATTTATGTAACACTTTGTTTCATAGTATTCATGCTGTTGGTTTAGTTACCAAATTATTATCCTTTTCTTATCTTTATTGCCATATTACGTTGTTTACTTTCTTAAAATTCTATGCAATCAAATAGTTATTAGCTTGATGTAACAAGATGCAAACGATGTTTCAAAACAGTGTACTGTTACGTGTGGACGCGGGTATCAGCTGCGTACAGTCAGATGTCTTCTTGGAAGCCGTGGGACAACTTTGGATGAACGTGAATGTAATGCTGCTTCTCGTCCCTCTGATAGTCAGGTAGATTAAGTTGTAATTTATATTCCAAATTTTACCACCTAAAAACAAATGCATTCCGACTAATATGCAAGTATATTGCTAAAGCTGTGATTTATACGTATAGGTTGATGTCAACAAAAACAGAGATTATTCATGAAACCAGAAGTTGTTTGGGCATGGCCACCAGAGAATTGGAAACATTCTTAAACTTAATTTCCGGTTTAACTATTTTCCGGTTTTAAGAATGCTTTCAAGTTTGGTTATTTTGGTCTAGAATTTTTAATTTCTCGTCAATTTGCAACACTTACCATTTTAGTGAATAACCATGAAAGTATTAAAATTGATTTTATGATATCAGTGTTTATTTCCCCATTTTTTGTCTTAATTCAGGATTGTGAAAGGCAAACATGCCTCGTGCATTCCCATGTAGTCCCTACTTTACCTCCTGTCCATCAATTGCACAAAAATACAGAGTGGCGATATGGTTCATGGACTCCAGTAAGTATAATTTTTTTATAATTTCCTGCTTGTTAGTATCAATATTGTTGATGAGTGTGATGTTTTAATATAAAATGAAATTATTTGACACTTTCTTTCATTGTGTTTACAAAAACTGATGGTATTGTATTCCTTAGTATTTGGAGTACACACTGTGTATCTGGTGCTTAACTTCATAGAGAACTATAACTTCATATATCTCCTACAATATCTGTAATAAGTAAAAACACCAGCTGAGTCTTATTGTGTTTAGATGCATGTGGTTTTCTTATGCTCAAGTGAGTCTGACCAGTTGTGTGATTGAATGGAACCCTATACCCTTCTGTCTAAGTCAGCACATTATAGAATCTGGGTACAGGATTTACAATATGTATTTGTTTATTAAGTTTTTCTCAGAGTCATTACAGAAAAGTAACTACATAAAATTATGATAAATAGATAATGTTTTCATCACATAACTGAACGAGAATTGAAAGAGTATATAGACCTGATAAATCTTTTTATTTATACTTTGCAGTGCTCTGCTTCTTGTGGAAGAGGTAACCGTGCTCGCTATGTGAGCTGTAGAGATATCTATGGTGGAGTCGCCGATGAGTCATATTGTTCCCACTTACCACGACCAACTGAGGTTTCCAGTTGCTTTACCCCTTGTGGAGAATGGCAGTCAGGGGAGTGGTCTCCTGTAGGTATTACTAAATCTTTCCACTCTACTACTGCTGATAATGTTTACGATCAGCGTTTATCGACAGTTTAAATTACTGTTGCTGTTTTTTTAACAGTGTCCGATAACCTGTGGAAATGGAAGGGTAATACGACAGGTTGTTTGTATTCGATATCATGAAAGAATAGAAGATGCCAATTGTGATCCAGAGAATCAACCCGTAAAAGAACAAGAATGTAACATGGCACCATGCAAGGCTTACAACCATTACGCTGACAATCATGATTACCCAGTAAGAGTCCCACAGCCCGAACATAAACCCACATTTAGAAGATATGAGGAACCTGACAATGAAAACCAAAGAAACAACCCTTCTGCTCATGGTACACAGTGGAGAACAGGTCCATGGGGAGCAGTAAGTAATACTGTAATAACCCACCTAACCTTTACATCTACATTGTTTGCAAGTCACCTGGGCATGTGATGTATCTTGAGGTCTAAGGTGGGATTCAGAATTGTAACTTTTTGTTTACTTTTTTTTTCTTAGTGTTCAAGCACATGTTCAGGTGGATTTGAGCGCAGGGTTGTTGTATGTCAAGATAAAGAAGGAAGGAGTAGTAGTTTATGTGACCAGTCCACTAGACCAGCAGAATCGAGGCACTGTGACTCTGGATCTTGTCCTAGGTGGAACCACGGAATCTGGGGAGAAGTAAGAAAAATATTATAACTGAATGTTCACTAAACACATTTAGAACTGAATGTCTGTTGAAGTCCATATGTCAAACCTTACTTCAAATCTTTGAATGCCATAGGTTTGCTTTTTATTCTAGCCTTAATCATCATAACATTTTGTTTTATAACCAAGATTATCTTTTGTTCTACCTATGAATCCTACATTTCTTCATAGTATCTAAGTCACAACTAATGTCATTCCAGTAGTTGACACCCACTAATAGTTACACTATCCTGTTTTTAAGACGGTTAAAAAAAAACTTTCTTATCTCATCAAATGTCTTATGTTCTGCACTGTTAATAGCCTTTTAGACCCCGCAGGAGCTTCTTGTGTGTGATTAAAGTTCAATTTACAGAGCAGGTTGTTAAGCAAATTAAACCATGCAGGCTGTGTCAGTCACAGCCAGGTGAGGTGTGGCTATGGTTGCATAAACCGAATGAAAAGTGATTATAACTCCTGGGGCTACAGGGGCCTTATTATATAATATTAAATATTAAAGCTTTACCTCTGTACATACGCTCCCCTAGTTCAAAATGCTATATGACAATCTAATGTTTTATTCGCTATATACAATGCAAGTGAAACCACGTATAATTTAGTCCCTTCTAAATGCTTGTTTTTGCTGAGTCAAATGCCAATTTGTATGAGCATCGTCCTTAACTACTTTATGTGAAAAAAATTTAACGCAAAATAAAGACTGTCAAAAAAAGTATATTAAAAAAAAGATTTGACTGAAAATTATTTGACAGTCAGGTCAGGGAATAATTTTATCGAAATAATGATGCATTTTATAATATTTTTAGAAACAAATATATGAAAATAAGTTATTGTGCACATGTATATCATATATCTATGGAGATTAATGTACAAATATGTCCTTTCTTTAATTTCCAGTGTACTAAAACATGCGGAGGTGGAGTGAAAACAAGATTAGTGATTTGCCAGCTGACCAGTGGGCAGATTTTGGGCGATCAGAATTGTGAAATTCTTAACAAACCACCACAAATGGCACAGTGTAACACACATGCATGCCCTGTTGATGCTCTATGGCATCATGGACCATGGAAATCGGTACGATAGTCTTAATTCTACATTTTATACACAGTTTTTATCAGTAGATAATACTGTAAAAGGTGCACATAATAATTAATATGTAAAGCAAATATATTTAATTTTGTTATATGTTAATATATTTGTATGAAGAAAGTGTTTTTGTCTTTCTCCCATGTCCCCTTCTTCTCTTAATATATATATATATATATATATATATATATATATATATATATATATATATATATATATATATATATATATATCTATCTATATATATATATATATATATATATATATATATATATATATATATAATTACATTTGAGTGGTGCTGTAAACATTCTAAAGAAGCCTATTACTGAAGGGGCTAAATTGACCGAACATTCCGAGTTCTTAAGTTCGATCACTAAACAGTAAAAACATTACAACTGAACATTCGGCTGTGATCAGTAATGTAATTTGTTTTAGTGCATTAGGGAAATTTTTATTGGTCAGATTCTTTTTATATTGCTAAAATATTTGTTACCTATAACAGATAATGCAATTATTTTTGACGCATTGTGTCACGGTGCCTACATTTAGTACAAATCATACTAAAGAGACATTTTGTTAATAATTACTGTAATAATAAATGTGAATTAATATTTAATTTATTATAAAGAAAACCTATTGTAAAACTATAGTGTCTTTTATGTATAGAATGCAATTGCCTTGTGGTGTTCAATTAATACATTATCTACTATTAACAGCATCTTTGTTAATGCCTAACCTTAAGTCCCGTGTGTAACCTGCAACAACAAAAAATCTGTGTGCCAAAAATGTTTCTAAAATGTATTTAACTTTGTTGCAACTTGTATGTAGAATGTCAAAGAGTCCAAGGTTATCACACTACACTAATACTAATTTGTAACATTCAAAAATACTCTCAACACATTAATGTTTATTGTTTTGTTTTTTTGTAGATTATATTTTATAGAGTAAAATACACTCACTATACATATATCTCAATTAAACATTATATCCGGAACAAAAATACACTACATGACCAAAAGTATGTTCACACTGCATTGTTGGACATTTCATCCAAAAATCATGGACATCTGGTCCTCATTGCTGCTATAATGCCATCCATACTTCTATGAATGCATTCCACTAGATGTTGAAACACTGATGCATTGACCTACCTCCATTCTCTTACAACATGCATTTGTGAGATTTTTAACTGGTGTTGGACATGTTGGTTAATGGAGTTGTCATTTTGGATAATGGAACACTCCAAGCACCATAACCACTATATGTGCTCTGGTACCTCTCGTTGAAAGTAGTCAAACTGATTTAGAACATTTTGACTTCTTACTTGGGGTCTGCCAGATGATGTCCCCTGGCTCCTCTGTGCAGCCAGAGGAGCTGGAAGCTCCTGGAGGCTTTGATTAGCTCTCCAGTGCTAAGCCTTGCAGTGCAGAGCTAGCTAATTGACTGAAAGCTTCAACTGATTGCTCTCAGCTAATGTGTTAAGCCCTGCACCACTGGGTTTAGAAAGAGAGCATCTGGAATCTTAAAGGCTGCAGTGGAGACAGGGATCACTACTCGGTAGACCCCAAGTAAGATGTCAAACTGTTCCAAAATGATATAGTGTTCTCATGACTTAAGCAAAATCCATAGTTTTCCATCAAGATGCCAGTTGGTGAATTCCAGAGAAATTATATCCAATAGTCCTGAATCCAGTGGTGGCAAGCTTTTAACTAGATATCAAACATGGTGAACTTTGGCTTGTGGCTTCTTATTCACTCTTAGAAATGAATTTAATATGCTCCTTCTAACTCTTAACCATTCATGTCCTGGCGGCATCTGGTGAAAGCGCCACTTTGAAAGTCAGTGAGTTCTACTGTAGCAACCATATTACTTCTTAACATTTACGTGGAAATTAAATGGTTTTGTGCTTGACACCTGTCATCAATGACAATGGCAGAAATGGCCAAATACACTAATTAGAATGGGTCCCTATATACCTTTGGCCATGTAGTGTACTAAACCCTATCTGGTTGCTAAATCTTTCTTTACAGGAAGTGCATAGGGAGGCTGTGTGAATCTCGGCCAGGGGAGGTGTGGCTAGGTCTTCATAAACAAAGTGATTTAACTCCTAAATGGGAGAGAATAAAGCAGTGAGACTGAAGGGACATGATCTATACACAAAAACAGCTTCATTAAGTTATTTTGGAACTTAAAGTGTCCATTTAAAAAATAATGACATAATAGTTATAAAAAAAAAAAAAATGTTGGCTAAACTTGGAACGAACTGATATCAAAAATAGATTAGCATGAAAGATACACATACAATATATACTCATAGGATATACTGGCCCATTGCAAGACATATATAAATGGTTCTATAATTTTAGTAATATATTATGTTTCTTGTAGATTATCAAACAGAGTTACTATTGCTTTTTTTTTTTTTAATTATAATTATTATTTATAAAGTTGAGCAAACTTTACACCTTTATATAGCAAGGGATTGGCCTCTCTCCGTGTAACCATAGCCCATTTAGTTGTGTTATATAATACTATTCATGTTCAAAATACACATCACAAAGCCCCCATAATTTATTAGCACCATTGAGCCACTCATGAAGCTATGACATCAACGATCTTGTTAGTTAGCAGCACTGTGAATCTAAAAGAAAACATTATTAAACGAAAATTCCAATTATTTAAACTTTATACATAATCACATATCATGCATTACTATCAAGGCTCCTCATGTTCTATAAGATAGTCCGTGCAGTGCTTTAGTACTAATAGTTGTTTTGTCACCTTTGTTACCGATTTATTTGCGCTAAGAGATCGTCATTGTTCAAGAAAGCTTTTGCACTTTGATAAAGAGCTACCCTACCTCAATACACCCACTCCAAAGATTATTAAATATGTGACAAGTGAAATTTTGTAACTCTTGTCAAGTCTCTCCATATACATACAGGGCTGGATACAAGCTTTATTTAATTCCAGCAAGTGATTGCTATTCTCTGCTAATGTGTTGCTATGGATTGCCTTTCTGGTTCAGCTTGATGAGTGATTTGCGCTATAATTGCTGCAATTATGGTTGTGGCATAGATATAGAACCTCTGACTTAAGGGGTTACTCCAAGGGTTACAGCCCACTGTAGTGGTCATAATGCCAGGACCCTGGTCGCATGTCCCCAATAAGGGCAAGTAGTTTTGCAACAATTTGCCCTTGTACCGAGTCCTGCTTGGTTCCAGGTCTCCTCTGTGGCTGACTGTGATGTGCATTCAGATTATGCAGAGCCGGATGCTGATCCTGCTGCACATTCATTGGCTGAGAGTGTCAGCTGATTGCTCTCAACCAATAATTGCAATTCTGTGCATAGAAACATACAGGGAATTGACATAAGCCAATCAGAACTCTAGTTGACATTAACCAGCCCAACGACGCTGCCAGAGGTGGAATTCACCTCCAGCAGAAGAATGGTTATTTCTCTATAAGTTCAGTGTTTTATAGCGAAACACTCGCTTCAGGTACCAGGACTGGGAAAGGCTGGGAAGTCTCAAGATGGGTGACACAAGCCAGAATTTCATGGAATTAAAATTGTGCATGTGGCTTTTATGCAGAACGTGGCTACCAGGAGAGGCAAGCACTGATTACATATCTATATGTGCAATAGCTGCTCAGCTCTGATGCATCAAAAGTTTATTAAATACAACAATATTCATTGTCTTAGTGGGAGGTGTTAGACAGATCCTGCCAAATACTGCAAGTATCACTACACCTTTCATCCTGGTGCCTGTAGAGTTAATTGTAGACTTTGTGTTATAAACATCATTCCATTTACGTTATCTGAAAAAACATAAATATATCAAAAGTTTTTTGTTACTTTTTTTTTTTTACTTTACAATGACTTAGAATTTAGGAATAATTGCATTTTTATATATTTAGCTTTCGTTAATAAAATTCAGAATGTCACATTGAATATTTTTGTACAGAGTTTCTATGTACAGCATATACATAAATATATATTTTTAAATTTCCACATATTTTTCCGTGGCAGCTTTGCTATTAATATTGTGTTTTTCTGCAGAAGAGCACCACCCCCGCAGAGCTGCTATTAGCTTATCTCACTTATAACATACCTCACACTTTGATATAGAATTGAATGTTTACAGGACTAACCTATCTTTGGTTTAAACGTACAAGACAAAATTATACGCAACCATGAAAAACTGTAAAGCAAAACTTAGATAAGTAGAAAAAGAAACATTTCACCAGGCCGAATATAATTTTACTCCCAGTAATTTAAACAGATAAAATATTTTCTACATCAATTGTAATAGGTCTAGATCAGGGGTCCTCAAACTCCGGCCCCCCAGATGTTGCTGAACTACAACTCCCATGATTCTTTGAATTACATAAATAGCCAGATAATCATGAGAGTTGCAGTTCAGCAACATCTGGGGGGCCGGAGTTTGAGGACCCCTGGTCTAGATCATATTCAATGGAGGTCTCTTGAAAATGTACTGCAGTGATGGGTAATATTTAACATTATAGATTCTGTACACAAGATGGTTGTTGTCCATTACTTAGTCTCAGATCCCAATTCAGTATAAATATAGTTGACAATCTGATAGCTTCCTGTACCTTGTGACATTAGGGGAGATTTATCAAAGCATTTTATTATAAAAATTTGTGTAAAGTACTAAAAGTTGGGTAATGACCATGAAATTTAAGATAAATAAACACCTTGTTGAACAAAACAACAGTCCTGAATCTTGCAAATGTTAAAAATAATAAAATAAACACAAATAATAATGTTAGAAATTGCTTAAACAGCTTAAATTCAAAATGTAAAAAGTCCCCATAAAGTACTTAACCCCTTAAGGACACATGACATGTCTGACATGTCATGATTCCCTTTTATTCCAGAAGTTTGGTCCTTAAGGGGTTAACAAAGGGTCAGTTCATGTAGCATCCAACGCAAAGTGAAAAGCAGTGATCTAGAGGATACCCCACTGCTGTATTTATGTTTACATTTCTTCATCTTTATTTCCATAAAGTTTAAACAATATCTCAGACAGGCAGTGCTTCAGGGTCACAGCAAGCATCTCAGACCACCAGCGCTCATAATTTATGCATTTTATTCAGTTACATTTTATGCACTCTGGATAAACTACAATGTGCAAAACGCGTTGGCTGAGATATATGGTGTCATAAGGTGCTGTGAGCCCGAAGCACTGTCTGATTGAGATATGTTTTTTAACTTTCTGTAAATAAAGACATTTGAACATGAAGTACAGAAGTGGAGTATTCTTATAGATTATTGTTTTTCATTTGGCATTTTAACCACCATGGAAACCAGTGGAACCAGAAGGCACAGTTCATTGGTGATCATTCCCCTTTTACTTTTTTTGCCCCACATTTTAGAACAGATCCCTTTGATAAATCTCTCTTGGTTAGTCAGAATTATTCTTCTATCGGCTGTTCAGTTCAGCTAAATCACCATAGATCGTAGGAGACTCCACATATCACGTTAGTGTTATATATGATATTTGCTGTATAATAGTTATCATCTTAATCTGTTATTCATTTCATTATGTGGCATTATAGTGTCATTGCAAATATATGAGCTCTCTAATCCACTATGAGTTTATTTTCTTTTGTAAATGTAATTAATACCTCCAAAAGACACAATAAAATAGCAGAATTATTGTAAACAAGTCACCATCGTCAATTATATAATCTCTTAAACCAATTTTATATCCTCTAAGTCCACTACTTAGTGAGTTTTTTTAATGTTGGCCAGTGGAACCCATGACATGCAAATAAACACAATGACTGTAGCAATATTAACAACATACAACTTACACATTCACAACTTACATTCACAAAACAAAAATCCATGTAAAAAAGAATTTCTATGTAAAATAGAATGTTTATATACAGTTTGTATTTTGTGTATGTCCTCATAGTGTATATGTAATATGTTGCACTTTCTAACATGTGAAACCTGCTTTGATAATTAATTATGCTTTAACTGTTACAATAACTTGGGTTTGTCATAAAATTCCTAAGCGGCATTGTTCAGATGTGTGTTATTGTTGTCACTCGTGACTATTAAAAAATTCTCAAACTGTGTTGTAATTCTTGTCATTACTTAACCTTCATGTTTGTCGCAAGACCAATGTCTATTTTAATTACTATTACCAAATTGTTTTTGTTTTTGTTTTGTCTCCTGTACTTAACAAATATGCCCAAGGATTACTATAAAGCAGGGGTAGGCATCCTTTTAGCAGCACTGTGCCGATATAGGATTGTAATGTCCCGTAGCGTGCCGGTCCTATTTTTTTTATTTATTTTTTATTAAGGTGTGTATGCTGCCGTATTTTTTATTAGTAGTGTGTGGGGGCTGTTTGGGGTATTGCATGTGAGAGGCTGCATGTGGGGTTGTGTGCATGTATGTGGATTGTTAGCAGGTGTGTGTATGTTTGTGTGTGGGCTCTTTGTATTATTTGTATGAGGGGAGGGTTATTGTGCATTTCTGTGTATATCTAGCAGTGTGGGTGGCTTCCCTGGGTTCCAGTGGGGACCATGCTGGCCAGGTACAGGTCAAGGACAGGAGCTGCAACAGCAGCTACGGGCTGCTTTACTACATGTGGATTCCCATTCACAAGTGCTGGGAGGAAGTGATCTCCATGTGCTACAATGCTTAAATTGAGGATTGTCCTTCACAACCTCTTCGTATTAGCAGATATCTGAAGTTTTACTGGGACTCCTGATAGGCCAGAGCCTGTTTGGCTCTAGCAGCCTTGAGTGCCGCGCAAAGACACCTCGAGTGCCGTACATGGCACTAGTGCCGTAGGTTGCCTACCCCTGCTATAAAGTATGGTTTGAAAAATCATAGAATACGTAGTAAAATATATGAATACATCATTTTTTTTTAGAACACCAACATCATTTTTGATTACATCGTAATAGCGTCATAAATATTATACAAGTAATATGTGGTCAAATAATTTTACAAGGAGAAAAAAAGTATTGTGCATTTGTTATAATTACATTACTGTTACAAAAGTAAAAGACGTAATGTGATGTGTCTACATAATTCTAGTTGTTTTGACGCAGCTTCCTCTTCTGTCCAGATTCATATTACGGTAAGTTATTCAAGAAACTATGGTATTTAAATGTCACATATGAAGGTGTTACTTTCCATTCAATCTGTTGAATCAGGTTATTGCAATGCTGTAATAATTTTTGTACACCTAGCGGAAAAACCTCCTTACCGTCATTTTTTACTAATGGCAGTAGCATAATTACGGTATTATCTGCATTTTGGGACCACAACACAAAGAGAGATGTATTTATTTCATTTTGACATTTACTAAGCTATATCAGAGGATTTATTTATTTATTTAGTGTAGATTGGTTTAGCTGTATTAGACCAGTAGACAAGATGCCAAAATACCAGAGTATTGCAGTATGCAATGATACCTTTTTTATTGGACTAATATTATATTTCAAAGACAAGCTTTCAAGAGTTTCCCTCTCTTCCTCAGGTCTGAGCAATGTATCTACAAATATCTTGACTTTATATCTCCATAGTCAATTACAAAAAAACAGTATCAAATTACAGATATTTTTTTTTACATTTTAATTCTGCGGGTTATGCTTTTTAATCATGGGATTAACTTTATTGGTGAAAAAAAAAAATGTGTTTCAGGCCAGTTGCATATTGTATGTGAAACTTTTATGGCCGATATTTTATTAAAATAATTGTGATGCGCAAATAGTAGGACTGTAAACTGAAAATGGAAATGTGTTTGTGAGTGTGTGTATGTGTTCGCATATGAACAGAGAGAGACAGAGATAAAAAGAGAGTAAGAGATAGGAATAAATAGATTTTGTCACTGTAAAACTTTTTTTTTTTTTTTGTGATTTTGATTCAACGTAACATGTTCTTTTTGTTCCTACATGGTAAAAATGTCTCATATAGTGGTTGTGCCAAGTATGTTTTGACTCTACTGTCGATGGGAATTATGTAATTATGTAATTTAAATGAATAAATCTGCATTTCAGAAGTTCACAAATACCTGTGGTTTGACTGCCACTGCTGATATGTGATGCCTTATATTCTCTCTGATTTTTTTGTCTAAATTGTATTTAGCTATTTGAAGCAGAAAACTTAAAATAAAATAAGATATAGAATTCCAAATGTAGGGAAAAAAATTGTAATAATCAAAAATGCATCCAGCAGAGTTCATGGATAGCACTGTAGAAATTGATATCATTTTGGATGCACTGTAGAAATTGAAAATAAAAGATTGCATTATTAGGGAAACTCTAATATTCCATCCGTATTTAATATCATAAGGCTTCTTATTTCTGAGCAAACTGGATTATTAAAAACATATTTTTTTTATTTTAAATGATATCCTCAAATATTGCTAAGCTTTGCCTGCCTAACCTGTTTTCAAAATCAGGTTACGAAGCTGCAAGAAAATCAAAGTCTAATAGACTTAACTGAAAGCCATCCAAGTGTTGAGGTTTTTTCATACAGTTACAAAATGTATCATGTCTTTAGTCCCATTGTAAGTATGTATATAGTAAGGTAAATAGTAATTAGACGTGTGCATTGCAGAAAAATTTGGTTTAGAAAAAAACATTTTTTAATTCGGTTGACCAAATTTTATTGATGTGATGGTACCGCTCTTCCGAATATCGTGCATACAAACGATTCAGAGAAACCTATTCGGTCGATCAAGAAATTATGCCAAATATATACATAATTTAGATATTTTATATATACACTGAACAAAATTATAAACGCAACACTTGTTTTTGCCCCCATTTTTCATGAGCTGAACTCAAAGATCTAAGACTTTTTCTATGTACACAAAAGGCCTATTTCTCTCAAATATTGTTTACAAATCTGTCTAAATCTGTGTTAGTGAGCACTTCTCCTTTGCCGAGATAATCCATCCACCTCACAGGTGTGGCATATCAAGATGCACATTTTAGAGTGGCCTTTTATTGTGGCCATCCTAAGGCACACCTGTGCAATAATCATGTCTAATCAGCATCTTGATATGCCACACCTGTGAGGTGGATGGATTATCTCGGCAAAGGAGAAGTTCTCACTAACACAGATTGAGACAGATTTGTGAACAATATTTGAGAGAAATAGAAAAAGAAATAGAAAACGTCTTAGATCTTTGAGTTCAGTTCATGAAAAATGGGGGCAAAAACAACAGTGTTATGTTTATAATTTTGTTCAGTGTATAATGCAGTACAATGTTAAGCTCATTTTCTTGCCTTTTTATTGAAGCAAATTCCATTTGCAATTCAAACTGAATCGAATGATATTTTACCATTCAAATTCAGTCAATATTCACAGTTTTGAGCATTTGATTACTTTTGAGAAATCAGTTATGTATTTTAAGTGTTTGGTCGTTCAGTCCAGTTGATCCCTGGTTTATTTCTTTCTTTATTTGAGTTCTTATTTTTTTTTATTTGTTAAATTTAGTGGCGGTCCTCTAATTGTCAATCTTGTCTTTTTTTTGGTGCCTTGGGCAGAGATCAGAATCACACATTAAATTAACCGATTCAGCCAATGTCTGTGCCTTGCTTTTGCGATAAGTTCATATGGAGCATCGGAGTTACGAAATTTAGATGACCTGCCTATTGGCCTAAATTTAGACATATTGCAATTTGGTTAAAACTGAATGCACAAGTCTATTAGTAAGAAGTAAGCAATAAAAAACATTGTAAATACATATTAAACCAGTGCTACAAAGTATTTCTATTGGATACAACAGAAAATAAGCGCTCGCTACACAGTGCAAAAAAGGAATGGGCAGCAGAGAATCTGTGAGACTTCCCAAAAATCTCACCAAGAGAACAAATATAGGTAGACAGAGTGATAAACCGCGCCCTATAAAGTGAATATACAGTGCTGATAGTGCAAACAGAGGTATATATACTTATATATCTGATGACATCTGTGACTCCAAAGTATCTTGAAAAAAACAGAAAAAATATACACATATAGTGCAATATGTAGCAGCAATATTTAATGTTAGGTAAAGTGTGTAAAGCGCACACTCACAATTAATTGAGCTACGGAGAGCTCTGCTGATAATCGCCTGGACGGTACAATCCCCGTCTGTGGATATATATGGATCTGCAGTTCTTATCCTCCAGTATATATGGGGAGACACAATAGAAAACTTTATGGTGTAGTATGCACAAGCATAAATAAAAATAATAAAAAGATGGTATCCTACTTACAATATCCAGAGCATGACTTGCTCTGGCATGGAGAGCGTTGGTGGTATTATCCCCACCCAGGGTATATATAATAATAATAAAAAGAGAATATCTCTTTAAAACTATAGGTACTTTATTATATATATAGTAAAAGCAGTATTGGCAATAACTGTAGCAGTAACAATGCTTAATAGCACTATTAAGTGTTGTATCCATATCTTTGTCTTATTCCCTTTTTAGCAGCCCTACACCCTACTACTATGGCCCTTTTTGAATATAGGGACCAATATACCATTGACATAGATGATGTATTCAAAGATATAGATGTCAATAATGAAATAGAATTTGAAGATCCTTTAGAAAGTCTGGATAACTCAGAGGAAATGTTAAAAGAACTAGAATTCTCATTAATCAAAGAGATGAAATTAAGATGGGAAATTGCCACCCTAACTAAATATATATAAGATAAAATTGTTAATTTTACTAAGCTGTCTTTTTTTTTTGTCTACTGTAATGTCTATTAGACTCTTTGAAACTGATGTTGTATTGCATCAGAAAAACATTCATTGTAGAAACCTAAATAACTTACAAGCCCTCAGCTGGTTGCCAGGTGCTGCGGTTTGAGTTTGTACAATGTCTGCAATTTCCACCTTAATTACGCTATTCGAGGGAATAAGTTTAGAATTACATGTGTTTTGTTAGCGATATTTATAAGTATGATGTTTTTATTCACACAAAAAAGGATTAAGTTAATATACCACTGTGAAATTTAAAAAAAATGTCTTTATATTTATCATTTAACGATAACCAGTGATTTCTCTTTCATAAAAGAAAGAATTCAGACTGGCGTTCTCAATAATGTAGAGTCCTATTACATCAGGGCAATTCACTCAAATTTTTATTTTTTTAAATCAACTGGAAAAAAAAAAATCATGTTACCTGGAAACCTCCTCTTATGTAGCTGATTTTACAATTTTGTTACTTTGACCTAAAAGTCCCATCAGTTGTCCGCAATTCACAGTATAGTGAATAGCACGTAATTAGAACTTCGCATTTGTTAAAGAAAAGATGCTTTTCCATAAGTCGCCATCTACTTTCTTTCTGGATTAATCACATCATAATTTTTTTCAGAGTTTTCTCATATATTGTTCAAATTGAAAATCTGCGTATAGACATATAACTATTTAACCCAATAAGAAACACAAAAGTACACGTTTTGTTATACAGATGGAAACAAACAATATGGATATCAAAGCTGCTCAATGCAAATAAATATGTCATCCACTCAGTATTCTGTTACTATGGAAGTTCTCTACCCCCCACTTGGTTCCCCTCTCACCTATTTACTGCCTGTATTCCATTCTCCATCCCAACTTATTTGACTTATTTCTCTCACTTCTGTCCCCGTACCTGCTCTTATTCCATCTCCCAGTTCTATGTGGCACCCTTAAATCTGTCTCCCACTCTAATTAGCTCACTCTATAATTTTTCACTAAATTTAACCACTCACATTCCCTCAGTCCTCCTGCCATAAGTCTCTCTTTCCTCCTTATCCCTCTTCTGAATAGATCCACTTTTTTTTCACCCCTATTCATTTGCCATACTATGACCGTAACGCACCCTGTTCCCTATTCCTTGATTTTTCTAAAGTGACAAATAACGCACCCTGTTCCCTATTCCTTGATTTTTCTAAAGTGACAAATAACGCACCCTGTTCCCTATTCCTTGATTTTTCTAAAGTGACGAATGACTACAGTCATGTTTTATCTTTTTTTATCCACTTGAGAAAGCCCTAAGGGGAGAAACGCATTGTGGAAATTTTAACAAACTCTATTTTATTAACCCCTTAAGGACACATGACATGTATGACATGTCATGATTCCCTTTTATTCCAGAAGTTTGGTTCTTAAGGGGTTAAAGGTATTTTGGCCACTTTCTTTGTTGTGAGTTAGCCATTTATATTTTTTTTTACCAATTTTATTATTTTACTACCTGGCATCTGAGTTCTACTTGTTCCAGAGAGATACTACTCCAAAGCATCCTTGGTGGGGATTTTACCACTTACACCCTATCATTGAGCAGTGCTTCTGCCCAATTAAATGTGAGTATTAATTCGGTATTTTATACACTCTCCTGGTTTTATCACAGTGAGCCTGATTGTTGTTTTTTATGTTACATATGGTCCCTGTCTGATGAGATATCTACTTACAACACTCCCTCACGTATTCCATAAGTGGGGATTATACCACTGAACACTGTTTATACTAGAGCTAGTTTTTAGCTCTAAAAAACGTGAGTAGAACCATATAGACCTTTTTTATTGGCTGCTACCCATTTGGGTTTTATTTCACTATTAGATTATCTTTTCTCTTTCATACGGATCCCACGAACCCCTTGATCCCACTACTGCATAGACATGTCTACCTCAGATAGAACTGCAATTGTTCTCTCATCCTAAGATTTTTCTGGACTCCTTTTGGACTGTTCTCTCTCTCTCTCTCTCTCTCTCTCTCTCTCTCTCTATATATATATATATATATATATATATACCTATTATTATTTTTTTTGTTCTCTCTCTTTATTATATATTCTTGTTTATTTCTATATTACTACTTGCTTATATTTAATTGTACATATTATGACCACCGTCCACCTGCCTGCCCAGTCAATAAGCACTTTACTTCACTTTGTTCTTTTCTGCCTAAGCAGAATGCAAATAACACAAAAAGCAAGCAATGGACTGGTAATTTGAAAGTACCACAAATTATGTGATAATCTAGTAGCATAATAAATCATTTTATAAGAAGTATGTATTATTATCCTTACTGGCCAATAAGAGGACATTTTACAGTGAAGCAGAAACTGGGTAGGCACATGTAAAAAATGGTTACTGTATCTCCAACCAGGAGACAACCAAACTCCAGAGATAATTGCTAACAAATAAAAAGACCGGGCAAAGTCCTAAAATCATGACAGATTTAATGAATGAAGAGCAGTAGCTTATTGGCTCCTAATAGAGCTTGAATCATTTTACATTAACCCCTTAAGGACACATGACATGTGTGACATGTCATAATTCCCTTTTATTCCAGAAGTTTGGTCCTTAAGGGGTTAAACGAAAAACAAGCACATTGACCAACGTAGCCATTACAGGCTCAACTGAGCTAACCTACTCCCACCGATTACTGCCATGCAGGATGGGTGGATTTGAAAATGAAATGTGAAAGTTTCAAATATTTGTAAGTATGTCAACTGAAGAGGGACTAGGTCCCTCGAGGCTGTGGTGACTCCTAGCATTGACAAAAATAAGGAGGTAGCGCCTAGAAACAAATGGCAGCTTAAACACTACACCTTAAAGCTTACTGTTGTTGCTATGGTGCGAGGAGTGTAAGGATTCAAATATTTTTGAATAGTTTAAATTCTTAGCTGGGATCCACCAGGCACCACTTATCCACTTCCTTATCAAAAGAGCTAGATGTTCCTCAACAGGAACTTCCATTAACTGAGAGTAAATACTCTCAGCCAATGAGCTAAGATCTGCATTGCAGAGCTTAACTCAGGAGGGCTAATGGAGATTCGTGCTGGGTAACTTCCAGTTTTTGAGAGATGGTAGAAGAGGCAGAGTGTGTAGACCCCAGGTAAGAAGTCAAACCATTTAAACATTGTTTGACCTCCTACAACAGGAGGTCAACAGGCACTATAACCACTTCACAAATGCACTCCTGGCATCATAACCACTACACCAGGTGGTAGTGGTGTTTGGAATGTTCCTTTAAAAATATACAGATGGTCTATGTGCTATAAATTACCTCTTGAGATTTAATTTAGAGCTGCTAAGGGATTATGAAAACTGGAATTTGTAAATTTGCGAGCTCCGATCATTTTTCGCATCGTTAAAGGCAAACTTTCAATATGTAGAAAAGACAAATTTAGTAAAAACAAAATTAGAAAAAAAAATAGTCACATTATAACACGCAGTAGTAGTTTATGTTGAGTTTTATTAATATTACTTTTCATATAAGGAAATCATTTTCATAAAAAACAGCCTTATTTTTGTTAACTTCTCTTTGGTTTTTGTTTACCTTTTTTGAGCTTCACCACATATTGGCAGCATTAATCCATGATAGCTGA
This sequence comes from Pelobates fuscus, assembly GCF_036172605.1. Lineage (NCBI taxonomy): Eukaryota > Metazoa > Chordata > Amphibia > Anura > Pelobatidae > Pelobates > Pelobates fuscus. The sequence goes on along the minus strand of NC_086319.1, from coordinate 38,528,064 downwards.
AGTTCTTATAATGTACGATATAAAATGTTAAAAACTTTTTTTTAGTAAAATTTGCTCAGTTTACCATTTACTGAACGGATACATTTCAGTTTTATAACATGGTACTTATCCCCTATTTGTCCTGGCACGTTTTGACGTAAACCTCTACAAGAGATATAGATTAACTTATCTAAAATATCACAGACATGGTCGGATTTTTTCTGTGTCTGTTCTGAAGTAATTCCAGTGAAATTACAATTTAATTACTGCACAATTTTAGTGACATTAAAACTTGCGCAAAAACTAGGCACCCAGTCACGTTGTCATGCCCTGTACATACAAACATTAAAAATATAAATATAATTTATTGCATATTTGTCATTACTCACGGGTTTAAAGCTGTCCCTGTGACAACGCTGGTAAGATAATCACTCTGTTCTTAGTGTTTAGTTTACCTTTAAACGTGTCATTACTTGAGAAAAATCTTGTACTGGGAAGTATTTTCTATAGAACGCCATACCCTTCTTTTTTGTGGAATATTTAAATCCTATGGGAGTGATTTCTTTTTTTTGTTATCGTAAGTGGTTTTGTGTGAACATGTACAGTCCAGTATAAAGTCAAACGTTTCTCACATTCAGTGTGGGTTTTGTTGGAGGACAGAGAACAAGGTATAATAATTTAACAGTTGGGGAAATACAAGTAAAAAGGAAAGCGATAAAGAGCTTCAAAGAATAAGACAGAAGATTAAAAAGAGAAAGACAGACAGAGTGACGGAGTTAGAGATAGACTTTCCTTCCAATATTCTAAATAGCTAGGAGGTACTCTTTTTGTTTTAGGGGGCGTGATTGTAAATGTAGCCAGAGTCTGGTTCTGGAACGTTTTAGATTACACCACGACCTGCTGATTGATGTTTACGTAAGTAACATAGTAATTTAACACAAAACCAAATTGTTTAATTTTTGCAATGTTTTTTCTAAAAATATTGACCATAGTTTAAAAACACTTTTTCACTCGGATACACCATCTATCCTGAGCTCTTTGAAAAGAGTCACAGTCTAGAAAAGCGCATGATAACACAGGTAGGTATGATGCCAGGTCAATAAGGTAAGTGGCCAAGCAGGGTTGGCATGGGGTCATGCCAGTGATGTAGCAGCCATAAACAACCACTCTTGCTAGGTGACAGTATGCTCCGCATTGTGGCCAGTAAGTGCTCTTCACAGCAGCAATGTTGTAGAGTCCCTTGCTCATCCTTGACCTGATTTAGGACAAGAACCTTTCCCTGGTGTCATTATTCTGGAATGGAGAAATCGAGACATAATATTCGGGCTTTCCTGTTGGATTCAAAACAGTTATCAGGTATAAAAGAGGAAAGGGGTATTGGCCCAAAGAGAGGTTGTCCCTAATATCCAGGGACATATGAGAAATGGTTAGGGGAAGGAGAGAAGTGTAGTAGAGAACATGGCAAACAGCGAAATACAAAGAATAAAAGGAACTTTTTTAAGCTAAACATGATGCCTGCTGCTTTCAGGCAGGAACGTATTAACAATCTTCATCAAAGTGGAGAGCAGGGCTGCAAAATTAACAAAGGGAAAGGAAGATTTTAGTTATGGAAAGTATGGTAGAAAACTAGAACTTTTTTTCTTAAGAAAAAAAAACATCTCAAAAGAGATAACATAACTTTAAAAATACAATTTGCTATTTTATTCTGCAAAGGAAAGGTGTAAGATTTCAGCCCATAAACCCACTATGTGAGTTTTCCAGGAGGCAATTTCAACTCTGTCCACCTTGTCAGTCCTTCCTGGCATATATAGAAATAATAAAGTATTTAACCAGGAAAGATACATTCAGATTACTCTGGTTTCCAAGTGCGTCCTTGGGATGTTACTTCTGCCCAACATCCATATAGGCAACTTTTTTTTTTTTTATGAGAGAACAGTTTATTGCCCAAATATTCATGTAATTTCAGACTTTGTGCTTTTAACATTCTTAAATTTCTAAACGTAAGGCCGACCTGCACCTTTACTATGAACTCCTGCAGTTATACAGGAACAAAAGGCTGTATTTTTGTCAAAAAAATGCGGTGGCTTCCTCTTCAAGGTCAGGGTAAGAGAGTCACTTCTTATATTATTCAAACATTATTTAATGGTCTCATCGTAATTATACTGATGGATAATTTCATAGAAGCTTTTCCTTTTTAGAGGAAAATAAAGTAGCAAACAGATGCAGTGACCATTACTCCATTGCAGTGAAAGATAAAATTGTGGTGAGAGCACTCAGAACATGCAGAAATAAAAAGTATATTACCAGACTTGATTAAAATGGGAATATCTAGAACAATAAAGCACAAATACATAGAGTAATATTGTCATAAAAGAGATAAAATTATAACATGAGACTGGTTACACTCACATATTGCTGAGTCACTTTAAAAGCTGACTCAGACTTAGGGCTTTTGTGGAGATGAGAATTCTTCAGCTTTAGACGTCCTGTACCGGTTATACTTGGTCTGCACTGGGAAGTGTTTCTTCAAATTACTCCAGGAAGCAAGATCCAATATAAAATTTCTTTATTGTAAAATAACTTGATTATTAAAAAAATAGTATCATATATCTTTATCCAATACAGGTAAAAACGTCCTTAAAAGCACAATACCACGACGCGTTTCGGCACTCTCAGCCTTTCTCAAGTGGTCTGGTCTTCTCATCTCCTGAATCTTCTTTAAATATTCTGAAGTTTGGCGCCCTTTCGTCGGCGTCTTCTGTCTCTTCTGCTTTCGTCATTTCCAAACGTCCTTCAGTTACGTTGCGTCATGACGTCTGGCGCCTGCGTCATTGGTCCTCGTCCAGGCGTCAGCTTACGTCATGACGTCTTATGGGCGCCGGACCCGGAAGTAATACCGGCGCCATATTTCAAAGTCCACAACCATGCAATTTTGCCAGTCCTTTAAACTACACTTTACAAGACAATAGTGAATGATATTTAGAGGGAAAAAGGGGAACGAATACATACTTATTTTCTACATATAGCAATAAATTAATATAGGGATATTTAATTCCTATTAAGAAAGGAAGGAAAACAGGGTTATTAATGTTTTTAAACTTTTAAAATCATATATACTAAAAAAACCACATCTAAAAAAAAACGTATAAAATTACATATAAAATTGTAAAATTATATACATGAATTAATCTCGAAGTCGATATTGAGGCCATGGGGGGATAATGATTCCAAATTAAAAATCCATTTCATCTCATTTCTGCTGAGGAGACTATCTATATCTCCCCCTCTCCAATGGGTTTTTACGGCCTCTATTCCTATAAATTCAAAACCATTTATGTTCCCTCCATGTACCTCTAGAAAATGTTTAGAGACATTGTGCAAAGTGAATTTCCTATTTATATTGTACACATGCTCCCTCATTCTTATCTTCAGTAATCTTGACGTCTTCCCAATATATTGTATGCCACAAGGACATATTATCATATATATCACATTTTTTGAGTTACATGTAATAAATGATTTAATCTCATGTATTTTTTTGTTCTGAAACGAGGTAAAATGGGTGACTTTTTTATTCTTATTTTTTCTTTGGGCACACCCTCTACATCTTCCACAATAGTAGAAACCTTTTTCCCTTTTAAACATGGATACACCTTGAGAAATTTTCTCTTTATCTAAAAAACTTGAGGTCAGGGTTTGTTTGATATTCTTCGCTCCTCTAAATATCAATTTTGGTTGTGTCCCTAAATATTGTTGCAGGCTCTCATCTTGTTCAAGAATATGCCAGTTTGTCTTCATAATTTTTTGTAACTTTTTACTGTGAGAACTAAAATTAAAAATAGCCGGTACAATCTTATTATTCTCCTTTTGTTCTTTTTTCTTATATATTAGAATATTTTCTCTTTTTTCTTGTCCTACTTTATTTTTTATGTTATTCAGGGAATCTTGGTTGTATCCTTTCTCCATTAATTGGTTAATAAGTATCTTTGTTTGTTCTTCATATTGTTCATCTTCTGTGCAGTTGCGTCTTAATCTTAAAAATTGGCCCTTTGGTATGTTGGTTAACCAAGGTTTAAAATGGCAACTTTTAAGATTAATAAAACTATTAACATCTACAGTCTTAAAATAAGTTTTACTTTTTATTTTCTTATCTTCAATATAAATACTTAAATCTAAAAAATTGACATTTACGGAGCTAATTTCCCATGTTAAGTTAATATTCCAATTGTTAACATTCAAGTTATTTAAAAAGTTATTTAAAGATTCCTGTGTGCCTCTCCATATTAAAAAGATGTCATCAATGTACCTCTTGTAGAGGACCAGATTTGTCCCGAGCTCTGGCCTTGAGAAAATTTCCAATTCTTCCCAAAAAGCCATAAATAAATTAGCATAGCTCGGGGCAAATCTGGTCCCCATGGCCGTACCCTTAGTCTGCAGATAAAAATTGCCCTCGAACCAGAAAAAAATATTTAAAAGGATCAGTTTAATGCCCTCTATAATAAAATCAATCTGTTCAAGGTTAATATCTGTGTCCTTCCTTAAAAAATGTCTAGCAGCCTCACAACCCCTATCATGCTCAATAATAGTATAGAGGCTGCTGACATCGCAAGTCACCATAAAAAAACCCTCTTCCCAATTAAAACTATTTAAAATCTGTAAAAGGGACATGGTATCCTTGAGGTATGAAGGGCATCTCTTTACTGGATCTTGTAAAAAATGATCTAAAAACTGTGACAGGGGTGATAACAAAGAACCGATTCCCGAAACAATGGGTCTTCCCGGAGGATTTTCTGTGTTTTTATGAACTTTTGGTAAAACATATAAAACCGGGATCCTGGGAAATTTAACATCTAAAAAGTCGTATTCCTTTTGATTTAACAGTCCTGACTCTAATCCTTGACTTATGAAAACACTCAACTTTTCTTTTATATCTTCTAACGGGTTATTTGGTAATAATAGATATGTCTCTTTATCTTGTAGTTGTTCAAAAATTACTTTTAGATATTGTTCTTTTTTCCATATTACAACCCCCCCGCCCTTATCTGCGGGTTTAATCACAATAGAGGAATTTTTCTTCAAGTCCTGTAGGGCCTTTCTTTCACTTTTGGTTAGATTATTCTGTTGTCCTTTATTAAATTCAATTTTTCTTAACTCACTAGTACATGCTTTTTCAAAGACTCTCATGGCATCTGACTTTAAGTGGCTTGGGAAGAATTTTGATTTGTTTTTAAGAGTAGTATGTTTAAATTTATTGTCTTCTTCTTTTGTTTCCCCATTGCACATCGGTTTCTGATCAAAGAATTTTTTCAAACATAATTTTCGTATAAATCTATTAATATCCAAAAATGCTTCAAATTTATCTATGTCACAGCTTGGTGCAAATTTAAAACCATAGTTTAAAACCTTTTTGTGTGATTCTTCTAAAACAACATCTGATAAATTAAAAATTCTTATATCCGTTGTTTTTTTGGGAGTGTCTCCTCCCTCCTCCTTTTTTCTTCCTTTCTTATTTCTATTCCCTCTTCTTGTCGTCTCCTTTTTGTTGGAGTCTGTGCTACTGTTCCCCCCTTTGTTCTGGCCATAGTTTGGCCTAAAAAAAGGTCATCATCATTTGTTTGTTGTAGATGACTATATCTATTTGAAACTTGTATCTCTTTTCTATAGTTCCTATCTGGCGAATATTTTTTGGGGGCTCTTTCATGGTTATTCTTTTGAAATGAGTTATTTCTGTCTCTTGTTCTAGATTTAACTTGAATCCACCCTTGGTTTTGTTCCTCTCTTTGTTGAATTACATTTTGAGAGGATCTTTCTCTATAGGGTTTTCTATAAAGTTGCTGTGGTAATCTATCGTCTTGTTTTGTAAAGTTTCTTTTGTAATTGTCTTGTTTGCTATTATTAACATATTTCTTTTTTTGCGGTTTAATTTGGCCTTTTATGTAATCGTCTCGATCTCTTTTGAGTTTTCTTTTTTTAGTTTCAATCACTTTATTTTCTATACTTTTAACTTTTTCTATCGTTTTTTCCATTAAAAAGCTTGAATTCCTCCATTTCAAAAAATTATTCAAGTTTTCTCTGAATATCATTAATTTCCTCATTGATTTGATGTAGATTTAAAGTGCGTTGCTCAATAATGACAATGATCATATGTTTAGCAAAGGATTCTAATGCTCCATCCCAAGCTTCCTTAAACCTTTCACTCTCATTTTCTGACGTAGGGGATTTATGGAATCTTAGACCTCTAGGTGCTATTTTCAAGTCAACATATCTTTCTAATGTAAAGACGTCCCATCTGTATTTCATTTCTTTTATAAGTAATCGTTCTAAACTTATGCATATTTCTATTAGCTCATCATTCCTTTTTTCTGGAATTTTTTCCCATTTTTCGTCATCTAATGAGCCAAACTTTTGATTCATGCCCTTCTGCCAACTTTTACGCAGATTAAATATGGACATTTTGTTAATACACGCTTGATCCCCAAATTGGAGTGTTTTTTAAGGTACAATGTACAAGTAAATAGTATTTGGGGAACAGAGTATAATTTGGTGCTGCTATCACCAAGTGTGAATCACTCCAACACACAAAAAAACAATACAGTGAAAGATAAAATTGTGGTGAGAGCACTCAGAACATGCAGAAATAAAAAGTATATTACCAGACTTGATTAAAATGGGAATATCTAGAACAATAAAGCACAAATACATAGAGTAATATTGTCATAAAAGAGATAAAATTATAACATGAGACTGGTTACACTCACATATTGCTGAGTCACTTTAAAAAAAATAAGAAAAAAAGAAAAAATAAGAATAAAAAAGTCACCCATTTTACCTCGTTTCAGAACAAAAAAATACATGAGATTAAATCATTTATTACATGTAACTCAAAAAATGTGATATATATGATAATATGTCCTTGTGGCATACAATATATTGGGAAGACGTCAAGATTACTGAAGATAAGAATGAGGGAGCATGTGTACAATATAAATAGGAAATTCACTTTGCACAATGTCTCTAAACATTTTCTAGAGGTACATGGAGGGAACATAAATGGTTTTGAATTTATAGGAATAGAGGCCGTAAAAACCCATTGGAGAGGGGGAGATATAGATAGTCTCCTCAGCAGAAATGAGATGAAATGGATTTTTAATTTGGAATCATTATCCCCCCATGGCCTCAATATCGACTTCGAGATTAATTCATGTATATAATTTTACAATTTTATATGTAATTTTATGCGTTTTTTTTTAGATGTGGTTTTTTTAGTATATATGATTTTAAAAGTTTAAAAACATTAATAACCCTGTTTTCCTTCCTTTCTTAATAGGAATTAAATATCCCTATATTAATTTATTGCTATATGTAGAAAATAAGTATGTATTCGTTCCCCTTTTTCCCTCTAAATATCATTCAGTATTGTCTTGTAAAGTGTAGTTTAAAGGACTGGCAAAATTGCATGGTTGTGGACTTTGAAATATGGCGCCGGTATTACTTCCGGGTCCGGCGCCCATAAGACGTCATGACGTAAGCTGACGCCTGGACGAGGACCAATGACGCAGGCGCCAGACGTCATGACGCAACGTAACTGAAGGACGTTTGGAAATGACGAAAGCGGAAGAGACAGAAGACGCCGACGAAAGGGCGCCAAACTTCAGAATATTTAAAGAAGATTCAGGAGATGAGAAGACCAGACCACTTGAGAAAGGCTGAGAGTGCCGAAACGCGTCGTGGTATTGTGCTTTTAAGGACGTTTTTACCTGTATTGGATAAAGATATATGATACTATTTTTTTAATAATCAAGTTATTTTACAATAAAGAAATTTTATATTGGATCTTGCTTCCTGGAGTAATTTGAAGAAACACTTCCCAGTGCAGACCAAGTATAACCGGTACAGGACGTCTAAAGCTGAAGAATTCTCATCTCCACAAAAGCCCTAAGTCTGAGTCAGCTTTTAAAGTGACTCAGCAATATGTGAGTGTAACCAGTCTCATGTTATAATTTTATCTCTTTTATGACAATATTACTCTATGTATTTGTGCTTTATTGTTCTAGATATTCCCATTTTAATCAAGTCTGGTAATATACTTTTTATTTCTGCATGTTCTGAGTGCTCTCACCACAATTTTATCTTTCACTGTATTGTTTTTTTGTGTGTTGGAGTGATTCACACTTGGTGATAGCAGCACCAAATTATACTCTGTTCCCCAAATACTATTTACTTGTATATTACTCCATTGCAGCTTAAAGTTTTAAAAAGGATTTACATGCCTTCCAAATTGTTCCAAGGGCCACTGGAATGGCAATGAAAGCCTTTTACATTTAGTGAATACGTCTCGTCCATTATAATGTATATGCCTTTTTGCATTTATCCTTGAGAATTGTGAACATTTTTACATTTTCAACCCAAACAAAACTTCAAAAACAATTAATAAAAGATTTGGTCACCTACATAACATGCATATAAATCATAAAATGTATGCATGTGTTGGCAGCACTAATTTCAGCAGTCTGACATAACTACACTGCATTTTTTGCAAACTTTACACTGCAGACGATCTCTTGCAAACGGAGCTAAACATTGCAGTGGCATAGTATATACACTGTTTTAAGCTCTACATACAGAATATAAACACTGTTTAGAGTTGACTAGCACATTTGCATTTAAATGTATTAACTTAAATCGCAAAGAAACTTTCAAACTTTGCCTAGCACTCCTGGACTTAAGCAATTTATTAATTCAGCTTTGTGGTTAAAGGACGACTTCTTAAAAGGACCGTTGAGGTTCCTGAAGAAACAACATGAAACTGGTTTTGAATTGCACACATTAATATGCAAGTTTAACCCTGTTTTTGTGCTCTAAAATAACATATCTGGAACAATGTTAAGTATATTTAATCTCTTGCTATAGATCATTATGTCAGTCTCTAAACAATACAAGCAAAGCTAAGAAACGTAAAAAAAAAAAAACACAACAATAATTACTGTTGTCATCATTCAGGGTATATTGGTAATACTATAACTCAACAGATCCCAGATGTAGGGATCTGTTCTGCACATAGGATGACATTTTGGTATATTATGGAATGTACCAAGATTTGCTAATGCCTAATGGTCACTAGCCACGTGTGTAGAAACCTAAGATAGCAGACACTGCTATAAAATAATTGAAAAAAAAACAAAAACAAAAAAAAACATACATTCTGGTACTGATATTCTGTTCACATCATGCAATACTATTTAAAAGCTGTATTCTGATCATCTTCTATCAGCGTCTTTAAGATATCCGCTGACATCATGAGAGGGTGACAAAGAGTTACTCAATTCAACTTGCCCCTACAACAGACATCAGCTTAGGTATGGAGCTTTAATAACCGTTGTTGGGGGGAGGAGGGAATGATTATGATCTTATATTAAAAAGTAGTTTATTCACTAAACAGTGACCCGTGATGATGCAAACTTGGGAACTTTGAATCTTTATATTTCGATTAAATAGGTCCCCCCTTTACAGAAAAAAAACCTTTTAAGTTATAAAGATTTACGTCTAAGAAAGACAGCCTTTTTAATGCAGCCAATCCTCCCTCGCTGAAATCACCAAGCCACTTTTGTCAAATCAAATGCTTTTCATACAGAGGTATTTAATACATATGGTGCAGGTGTTCCTTTTGCTGTGTGATCCACAGATCCAATGCTTCGCTATGAGAAGCATTGAATCCAATGCCAGCACAGCCAGCTTCAAACAACAACAAACATTGTATGTTGATGTCAGACGTAAAATAGATTAAATTACAGACTATTTTAGTTTGAAATCCCTAGTGGCTGTTTGAATGACAAGCATTAGAGATGTGGGGATTGCAAAAAAGTTTAGAAACGCCCATTGTTCTCATTTACAAGGGGCAGTGTCTATATCCAAAAATCACTTCATTAAGATTTGTGTTCTCAGCTCATCACAACCCACTGATTAATGAATAAACAGAACATGCTTTAAATTTGCAATAACTATCTGGAATGTTACAAAATCTTTTTGAAGTTTTAAGCCAGAATTATTTTAGTTTTTCTTCTTCAGGTCTGAGGAATCTTCTTCATCTGTGTATTCCCTGGGCTCCTCTCCGTCCTTCAGAAGCTTCCCAACATAGTGGTATTTAAATGAAAATTGGGATTCCCAGTCACTTAAATCTCCCATTGCGAAGCATTTAGATCAGAGAGGTCATCATAAGTATCAGTTAAAGCTTCCTTGTCAAGGCAAAATGTGGCTAGACCTCTTGAAGCATCACGGCCAGCAAACACCCCATATGGTCCCTCTGGCCCATAAAATTTCTTCCCCCTGGTAACATCGAACACCTTGCCATTTATTGCCATCAGAATCCGGGGATTTTGCGCGCCATCAAATTCTTTAAGTTCTGCCAAAGTGAAGTCTCTTTTTTTCATTTTGGGCAAGTGTTCTTCTTTATCTTCATCTGATGTTCTAGGTTTGTCCCCCCTGACTATTTTATACAGCAGGTACAAACAGAGACACAAAAGACATATATTTAAAGGAGAAGTGAAAATCTCCTGCAAAAGACCTTCTTCAGCCATTTTATAAACTTGCTTTTAGTTTTTTTTCGAAACAAAGCATTCAATCCTCTGACCGGTAACTTGTCATCAAGTGCCCTGGGTTTCTGAGTGTTTGGCTAGTCTAAAGTGTATTCCACTGGGTCACTCCCATTCCAGCTCTGCAGAAAACCTGGATGGAACTAGCAGGAGAGAGCAAATATTACAGCATTCACAAGTGGGCACTTTCCACTCCAAACAGGGCTTCCTGAACCCATATAGGCAACTTTTATCCTTATAGAAGCACAATAGAAGTATACTGACAGGGAACGGTGAACACAACAGGATAGTTGCTAGATACCACAACTGTACTTCTCCCACATGTAACACTGAATTAATTAGGAACCCGGTGGCCTAGTCTTAACAAAATGTAAATCCATTTAAAGGGACACTATAGTCACCCAGACCACTACAGTTCAATGAAGTGGTCTGGGTGCCTGGTCCCTCAGGTTTTAACCCTTCATATGTAAACATAGCAGTTTCAGAGAAACTGCTATGTTTACATTTGGGGTTCTTCCAGCCTCTAGTGGCTGTCTTCCGGAGAGCCACTAGAGGTGCATCTGCAACGCTGGAGGCGAATTTTGCATCCATCACATAGAGTGTCCATAGGAAAGCATTGAGAAATGCTTTCCTATGGACACTTTGAATGCGCGCGCATGTGCATTCGGCTCCAGTGACGTCTGACGTGGGAGCTGACATCGGACAGGAAGGAGAGGTCACCAGCGCCGAGGGAGCCCAGTGCTGGATTAAGGTAAGCTGCTTAAGGGATTTTAACCCCTTCAGCGCCACGGGAGGGGGACCCTGAGGGTGGGGGGACCCACAGGACACTATAGTGTCAGGAAAACCGCTTTGTTTTTCTGACACTATAATGATCCTTTAAATTTCAAAAGCTGCAGTGTAACTCAGAACTACCTCTAGGTATTCTATCTTGTTGGCATCAATATCCATTTACACAAAAAAATAACCTGATTTGTCTCCAAAATCTTGAACCCTGAGAAATGGAGAAAGGTATTATGGTGTAATGAATTATCGTTCACCATGTTTTCTACATCTGGATGGATTTATGTTTGGAGAAAAACAAAGGAAGCCCTCAATCCACAAGGTCTGTTGCCATCTGGTAAACGTGATAGGGGGTCTATAAATCTCCTGTGGTAAAGTCATTTTTCTATTGGGAATCATTAGGTCCTATAATTACTTTCTGTGGTCAAGTAACAACCAATCTATATGAGGTCCATTTTACAGAACCAGATGTATCCTATAGTCCAAACATGGTTCCCATAATGCCTCCATATTCCGGGATTGCAATGCCCCCCCGATCACTGCAAAACAAATTCAGTATGAAGTGAAATGATTCTAATGGAAGGTTCTATGTCTTCAAACCTACATTTTTCTGAAGGTAGAAGCATGACACGTCTCATTATAAGGTCCATAATAGATTGTTATTTTGTTCATATATAGTGTATTTGAATAAAACATAAAAATGCCTCATTAGAATGGATTTTATGTAAGTTCAAATACAAATCAAATTGTTAAATCTCATATGTTGCAGCAAAACTCTTCTTTATACAATATCTATATTCATTACCATTATATTGTAATTCACTTAAAAAAACGCATTGATACAAAATATGAGAATTGTTATAGCAACGCTTTAATGTAAAGACATTAACAATAGCACCGTAGCATTAGAGTGTCATTTATAACTATGGGTATTGACTTAGGTTTGCTGGTTAAATATTATGGATTATACAATCCACTATCAAACATGTGTATCACCATCTTTTTCTTGCATTGTGCATTGCAAAACAAAGTGTCCATAAAGTCATATCTATCTGAGATTATATGAATAACACTCAGCTTAGAAAGATATTTGTTTTTCTGCCATTGCAATATTCTGACCTTTTGTCTATCTGATCTGATTTTCTGTAGCTGAAGTCCACCATATTCACACACAGGAAAGTATAAATGTTATTGCTGCATTCCAAGGAATGGAAGAGGAGATACAGAAGGTTCTAAACAATATAGATCTCAGTGTGGGTTGCTAAAACAGTTTTTTAGTCCACTGCATTTTAGAAACACAGTATGACAACTGTACTTACTGTATGTAAGACATTATCTATATTCCTAAAATTATATTATTCCTGTCCCTAGTAGTATTTGGACCCCAACCACCTATTCAGCATAGAAAGGGCTTAACACCATTTTTTTTTACTTACCCTATTTCCATTACTGAGGCTCTCTTGGCTCTGCTTAGCTCTCCTCCCGGGAAGTCATCACGAAGGAGGCAGCGCCAATTCAATACCACTCATAGAGGAGCATTGGGGACCTAATGCACATGCGCGGTGAGCGCCGTGCACACATTCAACTGTTCTCTTAGGAAAACATTGAATGAATGCTTTCCTATGGGGGTTCCACGTCATGTGACCAAGTTTTACTTGGCCTGTGCTGTGGAAGCGCCCCTAGTGGCTGTCAATATGACAGTCACTAGAGGAGGAGTTAAACCTGCAATGTAGACAATGGAAAATAAAAAAATGTTTTACATTGCAGGGTTAAGGGAACAGGAGCACTGCACCAAGACCACTTAATTGACCTCTTCATTTTTTTTTTTTTCAGATTACAATTTTCTGATATTTTATATTTAATTGTTCATCCTTTATAGATTTTTTTTTTTTGGGGGGGGGGGGGGGGAATGAAAAACTTTAGACAGAATACAGTTCCTTTATCTTGTAAAATTTCATACATGCCTGAAATGTTAGTATGACGAGATAATTTTTTTAGCTTGCTTGTGAGCAATTACCGATGAAGGTAATTGTAGTGCAGCTTACTGAAAATGGCAACAGAATGTCAAACAAGTCTACATTTCAGCATAATGGTCAGGCATTAGCTGCAGAGTGACTAAACACTTTAACCCCTTAAGGACACATGACATGTGTGACATGTCATGACTCCCTTTTATTCAAGAAGTTTGGTCCTTAAGGGGTTAAATAAGATGGTGGGTATGTGCAGTACGAGTTATTATTAATACTATTAGTGATAGGCAGCACAGTGCTGTTTGTTAGAAATATCACCCTCCCCTTGTCAACCATGGGCTTCTCTAGTTTTATACATATTAAATATATAGTTGAGTAAATCCCATTGTACAGCGCTACGGAATCTGATGGCGCTATATAAATAATAAAATAATAATAATAAATGTCCTTGCTTAATCAGCCCTCAGGCAGTCCCTGGAGCTATTGGGGGAGAGAAAAAGATAATATTATACCCTTACACTTGTCAGGGGTCAGAATGCTTCTGCTGTGCTCTCTCTGTGCTACTTCCAAGATGGCTTCTTGCTTCTTTCTCCTGTGGGAACTGTAATCCCCCTCCCCTGCTTCTATCAGCCAATGATGGCCCCTGAATAGAGAGGCCAATAGCATGTCTCTTCTCATGGGTAGCTGGTTCTGCTGCCAAAATGGCAACTCAATGGAAATACCTGAAATTTCTCCACACTAGGCATTTGCAAAACCTTCTAAAACAGGGCAGGTTTTAAACCTACCCCGTTTTTTGACACACATAGAGACTCTCAAGTAAGTTTCTCCAAACAGCTGTAAATGAGGAGAGTGGTCCGGCAGATCTGAAACCTATTACAGAATTAAAGACACTAGAGACACTTTTTTTTTTCAAATGTTTTTGACTTACCACTCTCACAGACAGAAAAATTATCTTAGTGTTTCTAAACGACTGCAAATAAATCTTTTCCCACATAAAAACTTTTAAGGCGCTGCCCTCAGTGCCCTATGGATGTGCATCCACTGCTGTAAAATGCTAAAAAAATGCAAACAGTGAAATGGGAAAACTTATGCACTCCTCCATCCCTGATCATAGGAATGATATGACAAATTGAAACTTCCTGTACTGTTTAGAAGGATGGGAGTAGCTGACATTTTCAGCAACCTTGCAGACATTTTATGTGCCGAATGGGCCTTAGGCAGATAAATTCATTATGCTTTAGGCTGGTAATCATGCTTAGAGTTAAATGATGGTGAATTAAACTTTATGGAATAATTTTCATTTTTCAAAATAAATAATAGTGAAAAACATGTATACATAATTTTAGGAGTGAAGCTGTTTAACATTCAATCTAAAAATCCAATCACTGTCTTCTCAAACTACTAGATATTTAGGTATTAATAAAGCATCACTTTAGATGTTCTTCTGTCGCACGTTGATTAGCTTCCATGACCTAGTGTGACAAGCCATTTTATCTTAGATAATAGATATGTATTTATATGTGAGTGGTCTATAGGACTACTTACCTGCCCAGTTTTCCAGTGGCTTTCTTATAATATTTTTCTTTCTTGATTTTTGTTTTGGACTGAACATATTTTTTCTTTTACTTTAGATGTTTAAATTTTAATTAAATATTTCGATCACTGATATATGTATAATTAAGGTAACTTAATTTAAGTGAAAAAGTTTTTACGTTTTTTAAGTGAAAAAGTAGCATTTTCAAGTGATTCCAATGATTTATAGCTTACATTGTTGGCTTCAAAATGGTTAACCAAACTCTTTTTTCACAGACCTCCTATAGAGAACACAAAATAATGGAATGCAAAAAGCCTGTATTATTGCTTTCTCTTTAAATGCCAAAATCTAATTAAACATTAATCCCAACTGCCTGGTGCATTTCATAATAAAAGTGAATATTAACAATAAAGTGAATTTTAATGTATGGTCTAGCCAAGTGAAATACTAGAGCCGAGACAAATAGCGTACGTTTTCACAATCCACAGACAATGTAAACTTGTATAATAGATCGAGCTACATTTCGATGATGTAAGTAACATAGGTGAGATGGTTCAAGAGCTTATATATATTAATACCCTAAGGAGAGTTGACTGCAAAGTAAAAGTGGAAGGCTTTATGAATTATCCAAACTCTAACAATTCCAGAAAAGTAGGAATAGCCCCCACAGCTCAAAGGGAGACACAAGTAATATATAAAAAAGGGATGTGTACAGAAAGATTTATTTAGAATGTTATTCCATCATTTATCTGGATCTTAGAAACTTTTATAAACTACTCCATATGGTACATTGTAATTATTGATTCCGTATGTCTTTGTGTGTCTTAATGTTCACTAATACACATTCATATCTCCTTATTTTTGGTGGGATTGACTCTTTGATATGGGGATCCAAATACATTAATTATCTCTTTTATTGTCTTGCTATGCGTGTGAATATAAAAAAAATGATCAACAGTGAAATAAAAAAGCAATATATACATAAACCGCTGGAAGGATATATAAAACTCTAACTGGTGTTTGTTTGATAGATTTGACCTGTTTAATACCTATTTTTATTTGAAACCAAGTTATGAACCATTTTGCAGGCCATATCTATTTAATTGTGGAGTTTGATCTTGTGTCTGCATGTAGCTTTATTTTTTAAACGTCCATTAACGCCATCTCTCATTATTAGAAATCAAGAGTTCTAGTAGATGATAAAAGGTAATTTAAAAAAAAAAAAAAAGTACAAATCTAGTCTAAAGATCTGTATAGTTTTACAAAAACAATGCTTATGATTGGCGTCCAAGATGAGAAAATGACCTATGGTAATGTTACGACGATCAGACAATGATAATCACAAAAGACATTTCTTTGAGTTTTTCTTAAATTCAGGCTGATGATTCTGCATTCTGTGGGTGGGAGGATAATGTAATCAGGAAAACTAAATGTTTGTTGCTCTACACCAGGGGTCCTCAAACTCCGGCCCCCCAAGATGTTGCTGAACTACTGTAGCGTTACTTGCCTTATACAGGGGCCGGCCGCGGTCCTCTCTTCGAGCCACGCGCGGTCCTGCTGCTGCACGAGCCGCGCGCGGCTCATCCGACGGCTTCAATAGGAAGGCGGGCAGTGACCGCGAGAAGCGGTCACGTGTCCCGTCTGAATCTAAGAGCGCGCCGCAAGTCTCGGGCGCGCTCTTAAAGAGACAGTGGGAGCCTAAATTGCCAAAAGGCTCCCATTGGCCCCTGTCATGCCACACTCCCCATACACTTACCTTTTGGGGGTGTGGATATGACAGGAGCCAATCACATTAGTTTAGAAGCTATTTAAACTTACCTCTCCCTTTACTCCCTGCCCTATCGCGGTTTCTGTTGCAGTTCCCTTTAGCGCTTGTTGTTTTCAGTTGTGTTCCTTCGTATTGACCTTGGCTTTGTTCCTGACTTCGTAATCTCTTTATCCTTATCTGTTCTGTTTGCCGGCTTGCTGTTTACTGTGTACCAGACCCCGGCTAGTCCTAGTTTACGCTGTCTCTCTGTGCCCTTGACCTCAGATCGTTCCTGACTCTGTCTCCTCTCATATACGTCGAGTCCGGCCATTCTAAGGTCCGGTAGACGTATCTCTCCTCTGTGTTGTCTTTTGTCGAGTTGAATCCTGTGAGTTGGGGTATATTTTTGTTACAACTACAACTCCTATGATTCTTTGAATTACATAGATATCCAAAGAATCATGGGAGTTGTAGTTCAGCAACATCTGGGGAGGGCCGGAGTTTGAGGACCCCTGCTCTACACAATCATACACTACCTCCAAAAGACAAGGAGAGATACATATAGCTATGGGATTCTTGCAATATTTTTCACATTAAAATGCAACTTTGTCTCTGGGATTCATCTTTTTTGGCTAGGTGGATTTTTTTCTGATTTTAAACCTTTGTTTTCTATCTTTATTGCATGCTTAGTGCATATATACACAAACTATCTCATTCTTTGCTTGGTTATATGTTCTATTGATCACATCTATCTATTGTCTGTCTGTCTGCCCGCCGATCCTACTCTCTATCAATCTATTATTGATATAATTAACTTCTGTTTTGTACTGATTTTATATAGCTTACTATAATTCTGGAAGCATCTTTCTCTGCTTGATGCTATTTAAGGACAAGGAAAATGTGTCCTGTTTGTGTTCCATAAGGAAAGGAGTGCGTGAATCGTGGTTATTTTGTGACTACCCTTATTAATTAAAAAGAAACATTATGAATCACACTGCTTTCTACTCACACTTTGATTTGGATAACAGATGGTTTTGGTATGTATAAATTTGTGTTGGAATTGTGTCAAAATAGTCTGGCAAGATCCACCGAGCCAACTACCGTAGTTAAATCAAATGAAGCATATTTAAGTATAACGATGAACAGAGTTGAATTCCTTCTGAATAATCCTATCACTACTGAATTCTTAGTTAAAAGAAATATATAGTATTTATTTGAATCTGAAACCTAGAATAAATATACAGAATAAAATAGAACCAAGCCGCACTTTTGTATGGAATTGGCTTTCTGTTCAGAGATTCTGTAAATGAACATGTCTGTTGGTTGCTGCAATACAGCCATGTACCTTTGAGACAGTAAGGCACAATCTACCAGAAGAGAAAGTGAACCAGTTTTTAAAATCCCTCTGAGCTATGCAGCAGATATGTTCTTATCTGAGACATAAATTGGCGAATTTTCTTGGAAATGTTCTTACAACAGACTGTGTTTAAAACTGTGTCAGTATTATCCTCAATAGACATTTTATTCTTTTACCAGGAAAAAAAAGTACGTTATTAGGTTGATAAATGTTTGTTCTCATGGAAACTTGAAGCTTTTGAACAAGACTTATTGTTTCCAGCTTGGCTCCATAGCTTTCTTGTATAATGGAGTACGTTTTTGCCATCTGGAAAATGTTTGAACCGTAATCATATGGATCAAGTACTCTCTGATGTTAGAAATGCTGTTTAGTATCATTTTGTTATGTATATATTTTTTTGGGATACATAAAAAAAAAACCTGTAAAATACTTAATGTCAGATGGATCTATTATCAAACATTTAAATGATACTCCATGGAAGGGTCCCAATGTGAATGCATTATATCATTAACGCATTACAAAATATACAAAAGAATAAAATTAAAACAATGAAATAAAAAGTTTAAATGGTTCTTGCAGCTGCTGTACTTACGGAGGCAAGAATGAGCATCAGAGATCCTTCGGAGACCAAGAAAATGTTCCACCAATCAGGGGCCTCTTATTCTAGTCTGTGTGGTCATATTTTATCCCATAAACTCCTGCTTACTATCCATTTTTTGGGGAGATATTTTGTAAATGAGTCTGTACACGGCAGTCCGTCAATCCGCCATGCTGCATGTGTCAACTAAAAAGATTACTTGTATAGTACATTTCTATACATTTTATAAACGACCTACACATTTTTCTATAGAATCTGCCTTTGACATTACATGAAAAGGCTCAGATTTATAGCTTTAGTTTTAAGCAACTATGTACATGCGCCTTGTTGTCCATAAACTATTCAATGATCTTAGATTTTACTGGATCTTGGTGTGTTACTTTGAGCATTTTTTTTTTTTCTGTGGTTAGCAACTTTTGACCCACCCTGGATAGTGCCAGAGGTACAAAAATCCTAGGTGCTTCAGTCTTATTAATACTATCAAATAAAAACAATATTTTTTTACATTTCTACAGTATAGTATAATTATTTGTTTAATTTAAAATTCTAAAGATAAAGCACATAATATTATATAATAACACAATCATATTATTTATTGTTTGTCTTTATTCTCTTTGTTCTCAGACTACTACAAATCATTTGTGGTTTTGCGTAGGAATTATTCCATAAATATTGTATTTTCTTACGAACAGATCTTGGCGCGGCTAATGATGTTCAAAACATCCCAACAGATGTTAAATGTTTAATTTAAATCAAAGCCCTGCAAACATGTGGTTGAATTAAGAAAAAAAATGCAAATAACAGCCTTTTTAATTAATTAAATAGTTTGGTAGCTGTATCTGTTTTGCTGCTGTGTAGCCTTTGATTTCTGTATTTAATATTAGAATTTAAAGGGACACTTTAGCTTAGTGAAATGATTTTGACATAGATCAGGCCCCATGCAGTCAGCCTACCAGTTAGGAATTAAATCACTTTGTTTATGCATCCCTAGACACTTTTTTGAAAAAAAACAAGTCTTCACTTATTGCACAGTGTGTTCATTTTAGAATGTCTTACTTCCTGTTTTGATAATTTCCTGACTCTTCAGCAGCATCCTGTGTTTGAGTTAAATCAAATTAACAGTGCAGGAGATAACCTCTAAAGTAAACATATTGTGCTGTAAAAACCAAGTGTTTTCATGGATGCTATTGAGACTGCAACTAATTTAACTCCTAACTGTCAGTGAATTAATCAGTAAGACTGCAAGCTATACATCAAAAATGCTTCTTTACAATAAAGTTGTTTTGGTGCTTAGAGTGTCCCTGTGAAGCAATTGTCCATTGGATTGCTATAGATTATTATATTGGTGTAAACTCTTTAAAAAGTGTCCTAATTATTTATTATGGTATCAGAAGGCAATAACCCAGAGAAATGTTTTCATTATGTAACCCAGCCTACTCTAAATAGCTCAATATATACCTGAGAACCTGTTCTATGTAGTCTTTTTGGGCTATAATAAATGTCTGCAAAGTCTTGTTGATGATTAGCCTGCAGTTTTCTGAATTTTGCATTTGACTCAAATAATAATTTTATTGTTGTTCAACGAACTTCGTTCTGAATACGAAATGGCTAGACAGGCTTGTACGTGAGTACACTGAGTGTCTAGAATATTAGCCTAAAGGTTTCTGCACAGATTGTTGGTATAACTAATATAATAATGCACATACAGACACCTCATGCAGTTTACAGACCCACCAAATGTTTCAAAGTTTGCAGACAAATAATAATACATTGATTAATTAAACAGCAAACAGCAAAACAACCTTTACCACCCTTCCCAGTCAGGCATCAACCCCAGTCTTCTTCTCTTTCTTCTGAGAAACAGGTTGACTCACTCAGGCATCAACAGAGAGGGCTCCTTCCAGTGTTGCAGGGCAGACCCAAAAATACACTCATGCTGAAACATTTGCTCTTCCTCCATCATCCACAATGAAAGCATCATGCATTATAGAGTTAGAAGATGTGGAGCTAGATGGAGGCAGCAACTGATTCAGAACCCATTGATTCTTGACACTCATGAGACCTTGCCTGATCGTTAGAAACCTAGGTGTGCTCTCAGGATAGCTCACCTCTGCTGGGGCTCTCACTGCTTTCCCTCCACTTGATGGGTGGCCAGAATCGGACAATTAAACTATGGTGGGCCCTGGGGTCATTGTGGCCACTGCACCTCCAGTATCTCTGCCTCTGGCTGTATTCCTAAATGCTATAAAATACACAAATATTGATTAGTGTGAACATATAATGTACAATTTTAGCACAAGGCTTCCTAAAATAACTCCTGACAAGTACACAACATGGGGGTTGGTTACACCAAAAATCAATATACACCATTATCATTGGATCCTAACTTAATTTTAAAATGGTAGATTTAAAGGCTTCATTATTACATTTTCTTTTTACACTGCTTCAAGAATTTCTCCAACTTATATACATATCAGTAGCCTTATTATGTGGTGTTTATGGAAGCATTAAAGCAGCAGAAGAAAGTTAATCAAACAATTCTTTCAAGTAAGTTAAAGGCAAATTAAGAAGAATAAAGACATTCAGTAATTAGGAAGAATAAGGACATTTTGAGAAGAGACAATAGGATAGACAGTGGCGTTACACATTGATTGAAGAGATAAAGTCACTTGTGATGATATTGTGAGCTACAAAATGCCAGTTCTAGACTTTTCGGTTTCTGTGTTCAAAAATGATTTAATTGGATAACTATTACACAATCATTAGCATGGAGCATTTTAACGCCAATAAGAAATTAAAGGAAACATAGTTTTTAAAGGAATCTCACAGCACAACACCATTGTTTGGATATAGCACGTCTGTAGAGACCATTGGCTCTTCTCTTTTTTTTATCAATCTCATCCAATAAAAAAGCTAAACTGAGCAGTCCTAAGTGTAACGAATGCTGGTATATCCTATACCCGTTCGTCAGTTTCCTCCCGAACGGCCAGAGCATGAGTGATTATAACCCACCGTTCGGGAAATAAAGTGAACCAATTCTCCATATGAATAAGAGCTTCCCAAGTAGATTCTCCCAGTAAAGCAGACAGGTACCCAGACATTAGCCGAAACTAGATGAAGGGTGTAACAGAACTGAATTTGAATGGGTCCCACACTGGCTTTTATGCAAGTCCCCATGCAAAGGGACGTCCCACGTGGACCTTGTGGGGCACAGGGACACAAATCATACAGCCAATAATAATACAGGGGAAAACTGTGACACTTTCCCCGCTTTCCGGGGACCCCTAAACTTTTTACGGTATGCCTCTGGGGTTACTGCGTATATGTCCAATAAAATGTCTTTCACCCTCTCATAATTGTGAATATCCTCGTCCGGTACTGCTCTGAAAGCCTCTGCTGCCCATCCGGATAGTTTGCTGCTGAGTATCGCAGCCCATTGTGTGGTGTCTAATCCCTTCAACGCACACTGACACTCAAAATCTTGGAGCTAACTATCAATCTCCATCTCTCCATCCATAAATGACTTAAGAGCAGCATAATTTACCTTTCATGGCAGTCCGTTTGTATTTCCTGAGGATGTCAGCAAATCCCCGTGTAATGATCTGTCTCTTTCTTCCCGGTCTCTTTGTGCTTGTCTGGCTTGTGCCATGACTTGCAGGATAGCGTCTGTTGATGGATTGGGTCCCAACCTGCTGAGCATCCATCTTACGTCTTTCTGTAGTTCGGTTTCTTCCATATGTTCCATTTCCGTATCACTGGTTCTGTTGCTCTGTATTAATTCAGCAATTAATGTGGCTTTTGTCTTGTTACTTGCCACTATGCCCCGAGCTTTCAGTAAATCTTTCAATGTGGATCTTTTCAATAGTTCATATTGCTGAGCCATTCATTCCCTTCATGGTTCGGGACGTCCATACGGGATACGAATCCCTCCGCTTGCCACCAGTTGTAACGAATGCTGGTATATCCTATATCCATTCGTCAGTTTACTCCCGAATGGCCAGAACATGAGTGATTATAATTCGCCATTCGGGAAATAAAGTGAACCAATTCTCCATACGAATAACAGTTTCCCAAGTAGATTCTCCCAGTAAAGCAGACAGGTACCCAAACATCAGCTGAAACTAGATGAAGGGTGTAACAGAACTGAATTTTAATGGGTGCCACACTGGCTTTTATGCAAGTCCCCATGCAAGGGGACCTCCCACGTGGACCTTGTGGGGCACGGGGACACAAATCATACAGCCAATAATAATACAGGGGAAAACTGTGACACTCCCAGTACAAACATTCAATCCCCTCCTCTCTACCTGGAGATAATTGGGTCTGATAAAGTAATAACTCAATTATCTCCAAGCAGAAAAATTATAATTTCCCCAAATTGTGAAACGTACCCTAAAACATACAATAGTCACACAAACGTCATATCCCCTGATAGCCCTGATCTGGGTGACCAACATATCCAAAAATCACCCAGATCAGTTCAAGGGTTTTCGAATACTATGAAAGTCTTAGGTGACTGGCCGCCCACAAGGCTCCTGCCCAAAACAGTTCCATAAGTTTTAGTGGTTTGGCCAGTCTATTTTGTGAAGTCTGAAAAACTGAAAAAAATGCACGAACTGCTCCCCCTGGCTTATAGTAGAGATTGTTCCCCTAGTTCATGGGAACAAAACTACCGAACAGCACTCTCCTAGCTGTTCAGGAGAAGGAAGCAGGTGTTCGGACAGTTGGACCGGTGTTCGTGAAGTCGAATGTCCGATTTTAGTTCCAGACACTCGATGACCAAGTCCCACTGCATCCTTTCATGCAAGCAAGATGGCCACTGTTTTCTCATACACGTGGCGTTCGGCTATACGAATGGCGGCCACACAGGGAGAGTGCTTTAACGACTGTTCTCGTTGAAGTTAATGAGCCGGGGGTGGTCGGTGTTCGGTAGTTACAACTACCGAATGGAATAAAAATAAAATAAACAAAATAACTAGGTGATTTCTTCACACTAAGTTATAAATGATACATGTTAATATAAAATGTAAATGAAGCACATCTAAAACTGTTATCCACTTTTTAGAGAAGGAGCAATATGGTACAAATGATTCAATCACCACATTTTAGCAAGTATAATAGCTAGCGCCTTTTTATTTTTCATTATTTTTTTCTTACATCTTAAACTGCAGGTTTATGAGTGACTGTATTTAATATTTATTGTGCCGTACACAAAATGCTGATACTACAAAAATAGCAGCAATCATTGATTTCCCTAAAGCATAATATTATACCACAGCTCACTTCATCATAAATGTACTGAAAGTTGCAATCCATTCAGCCTTTTAATAATATTGGTTTATAAAGTAAGATGTTGTATCCTACTGAGATAAAAATGCATTTCAAAATCTTGAGTTCCAAATGTTTTGCCCCTTGAGCATTTGTTTCATACAAATAAAATTACTCATAACTGAAAAATATGACACCTTAATTACTTATTAAATATATGTTTTGGTATATATCCCAAAATCCTCTACATGTGTTTATTCTGGATTCATACCCATGATAGCAGAGTTTAGGCAATTTAACTTTTTAACACACCTGGCAAAACAAATTCCAATAGAATTAGATGATGTGTTTTTAATTCTGTTTAAATTAAACAATTCCTTCAAGTTTCAATCTCACCTAAGGTTTGTTTACAACAATCTTACAATTATCAATGGTGAATAAGACGTGTTGATATGTACATATCTTGAGAACTTTCCTCACCTGCTCTAGAGGAGTCCTGCATAATTTAAAGCTGACTGACCTTTCTAACATTTAAAATTCTTAACTTGTTAACTTTTTCATTTGCCCAAGGAAGCCCTTCCCCTCAGATAAGAATGGTCCAACCTGACTGACCTTTCTCACATTTAAAATTCTGAACTTGTTAACTTTTTCTTTTGATGTGTCCATGTAGATAAAGGCAAATTTTCGGAACAAAAATAAACATTGCAAATGTTCTCTAAACAGAGATGAATAAGGGAAATAGTTATATAAGACTTGGGAATAATTATAGACTTGGTAACAGTGTGCAATTACAGTCATTGGCCGTAAAGACTAGTATTGTCTTGTATTAAAAGAATTGTTGGCACACAGTTTCGAGGACATTATGTTACTGGAAATCAAGTACAGATGTTGTTTTCAAAACTAATAAAGGAAACTAATAAACGATTTTTTTATTTTGGAGAAAAGTTGAAAGTATGCATTGGTTAACCCCAGAAAAGAACGTCTTAGAGCAGATATGATAACATTACACCAATATATGCAAAGTCAACGGAATAGTTTACGGGTGACCTGTGCATTACCATTACTGTACAGAGGACATAAGGCCATTCATTGAGACTCAAGAACAGGAAAGTCCACAATCAGCAGCTTATAATTCTATACAGAAAGAACATTAAAATTTGGAAATCAGATGCGTGTTTTCCTTATATCGGATCAACAATGGTAAATGTGTTAGGAATATAAATATGTATTCCCAACACTGTAGTTTCATTGTCACCATTTGGGTGACCACCCAAACCCACACAAGGGTTAAAATGTAAGTTACCTTACCTTTTCTTCTCCACTGTCCTGTCCACAACTGGCTCTGTCTCCTTGGCTGAGATCATAGATCCATAGGAGAGCATAGGGAGCCCAGTGCGCATGCACGGCAAGACCAACTAATCTAATGAGACCATCTAATCGAAAAAGCCGATTTACTCTCTGCTATTTCTGCAGAAGCACCTCTATTGGCTGTTTATTGGCTGTCTTTTGGCTGTCTCCTTTAAACCCTGCAATGTAAACATTGACATTCCTGCAGAACAGCAAATATTTTTTACTTGCAAGGTTAAAACAAGGGGGACATGGCATCCACATAACTTAATTGAGATGAAGTGGTTTGGGTGCCTATAGTGTCCCATTAAATGTAGAAGCATATGTACTGTAATTAATTTTTCAATCTTTATTATAATTCAAAAACAATTTAAAAAGAACAAACATATCCAAACAAGAAGACTGATTAACAATTGTAATTGGGTTTGAGCAGGGCTTTCATTGCTTAAATTTGTCATCACCTACATGTTTCATGTATTCTTTCAGTAGAGCTGTGGAATTTGTTGTGGATTTGGAAATAAAACAATGTTATCAAATACCACTTAACGTAGAGGTAATCCCTACATTGGGAGGTATGCATTTGGGATGAGGGGAGACCCTGTGTGTGCCTCTTTGTTGACATAACTCTCACCACCAGTGAAGCTTCTAATGAGTGCGTTAGGAGGAAAGGGGGTATGCTTGCCTATAGAAGAGGTGTAGCAATCTGTCTGACTGACCTCTTACCCCAGGACCATGCAGGGAGTACTGTTGTAGCACTATCTGCATGGTTCCAGTGCCCCCTGCACAGCGTGAGCACATCTACTAAAGAGTTTGCAATTTGCTGCCCCTGGATGCATGAGTCAAGGGAACTAAAGCAGGATGGCAGAACAGAATCCTGAAATCAAGACAGACCCACCGACAATAGGACTGTTGGGAGGCATAAATAATTCCTGTGGAATAACTAAGAGTAATAAAGTATTGGCTTGACATATGCTATTAGATATGAGCATTACGCTATACTGAAGGTATAATAAGAAAATAAATAAAACATTTCAGATTGTGTATATACCAAATAAAAACGTAAACGAACCTGGGCATACACACAACAAATAGGCTGCTGAGAAAGTAAGATCACATATAACAAAAAAACTTCAGAGGTAGGGGTACATAGGAAAAAAAGCTCCACTAACCTGATCTTAGAAGAGACACCAGGTAGGGAGACTCCAGATAAAAAAAAAAAAATCCAAAAATGAAAAAACGAGAAACAAGCACAAAACAAGCACAAAACAAGGCAAAATCCAACTTGAAATTTATTAGACACAGAATCAAACAGGGGGAACAAAAAGACAAAATCAACAACTTCTTCATGCATTTCGGACCTTGGTGTCCTTAGACATAGGACCCAGAGTTCCAAAATGCACAGGGAAGTTTTTATTAATTTTTTGTCTTTTTTTTCCTCCCTGTTTGATTATGTGCCCAATTAACCCAATAAGCTTAAATTTAGTGTGTGCTTTTTTGGCATTGTTTTCTCTTTTTTTCCTTTTTGTATTTCTAAATACCAACACAGCAATAATTAATTCCAACCAGTAGAACTAACTGCAAAAGGATTCTGGTCATTAATATTAATTTATAAGCAATGATTTATTCAGCAATCACATATTCTACAGCTCTGAACAACAAGGTTTACAAAACATCCCTTAAGAACATAGGGGTTTTTCTAAAATCCGAAATTAATAGAATCCTCAAATGAAAATGAGCCAAAAATAGATAATTTAGTTAAGTTTTAAGTTTTCTGCATTTTCAATGCACTGTATTCCAAGTTAACATCTGTTTTGCTTTTGCATTTGATTAGTATAAGAAATAAAGTCTTAACTATTGTATCATTGATTTAAACATAATCAACAAATATCAATATGTTTTATTTAGATTAGTACCTTATATTATATTAATTAAACATGTTATTGATTTTTTTTAATGACACATAATTTATTACTCTATACTGCAAATTACCTACATTCTGTATAATGATATTCGACTACAGTTGAATACCATAATACCATTATTAATCTTGCAATATATGTATCAATATGGATTTAATTTGACACTTAGTTAAAGGGACATTCCAGGCACCAAAATAAATTCATCTAAATGAATTCCCTGGTGGCATCCTTACCTCAAGGGGTTAAACTAATCTTGAAGGTTTAACGCCAAAGTTGGCTCCAGGGGTGATGTCTACTCAGATTCAGATTCAGATTTAGGAAACGTGGAGTGCTCAGCTGATTGGCTGAGAGTGGTCAGCTGACGCTCTCAGCCAATCTGTGACTCTACATTCACTAACCTGGCTTGGAAAGAAACGTAACTTTTTCAAGCCAGTTTAGTGAATGGGGAATCACTGATTGGCTGAGAGTGTCAGCTGACCACTCTCAGCCAATCCGCGGTGTCCCTGCACACTACGCTTCCTGAAACTGACATTTTAAAAGACGGTTGCCGCCTGGGGGGGCAGTTTGACATCACCACTTGGACATCACCACTGGAAGCATGGGTTAACTCCTTGAGGTAAGAGTGCCTCCAGGGACCTCCTTGCACCATAAAAACTTAATTTAGATGACGTGTTTGGTGCCTTGAGTGTCCCTTTAAGTTTTCCAAAACAAAACAAGGCAACACAACTAACAACCAGTAGAATGCTAAATGTAATGATATTATTTACCCCCTTAAGGAGCTATGATGGTCCTTGCTGTCATAACAGTCTCTGGTCAAGGACACTATTAAAAAATAGGATGACCTATGGGAACTGTTAGTCTGCTTAGATAGATATAGATATAAATGCTTAGATAGATAAAAATATAGATATAAAAAATTGATTTTACTTACTGCAGTGTACCGTAAAGTATATACATAATATTTAGATTTTGCTGTACTTGGCCCATTTTCACACACCCTTATAGTTCAGCCAAATCGTTTGCATCAATGAAATTCATTCAAACCAAAATACCCTATAAACAGATTTAATACTGCCTGGCCTAAAAAAAAAATTAAAAAAATTCGGATGAGTTTTAATCTGCCAGAGATGAAAGACAAACAAGGTTAGTCGCTAAAGTGAAAATTCAAAGTGAAATTTTAAATTTACTATGAATAAACTTTGAATTCTCACTCAAGTAAATAATCCTGTCAAAACAGACTAGCATACACTCCTTAACTCCTTAAGGACCAAACTTCTGTAATAAAATGGAATCATGACATATCACACATGTCATGTGTCCATAAGGGGTTAAAGAGTTAAATACATAAGATAATGTTTTCTAATATATGTTTTAGTTCCTGTTCCTTATTAAACACTTAAACTACAAAATGGCAGGGGGAAAGGCTCCGTTAAAGTTTATGGAACGATAACATTTGTATTTTATAGTGTAGCAATATTTGCAAAGCTTAAAATACTGTACCTTGGTGTCCTCTCGAGTACAATACATGGTGCAATATTCAGTAGGAAATAAAATCTTTCATGGTTTCAGCAGTTTCTAGCTCTCCACTGAGAGAGGGAGAGGTGTGCTAGACTTGTTTTTTATTTTTTTCAGAAATTGCATTTTTAGCAGATGGAAGCCATAAGGGGCGGAGGGATCTAGAGGTATGTGAATGCTTTACAATTTTCCTACTTATGCAATATATAGTTCTATTAAATGTATGTGTCGCAATGTACCTGGAAATATTTTTTAAGAAATTTGCTACTTTTATTAACGTTTATTTCATTTTCACTTCCAATGTGTTAAGTCAGATAAATAATTCAGATACGCATATGGCTGACGAGACAGAAACAAGGCAGATAGTGGGGCTGAAATAATGGTGGTACCTGTAATTAACCCTAGTCCTATCCCTGGTCCAAACCTAAAATAAATTATACAGTATTAAATACATAACTTAAACATTTGCTAGAAGAAAATATTTATCTTGTGGTTCTGGACACAGTAATACACTCTGGATTATTCTTCAAAACTTGCTGAACATTGTATAGTGCTGTATTCACTGAACATAGAGAAACTAGGACAATAATGAAACAAACCGCATTATAGATTTTCCTCTGATGGGTGCTTGGTCATGCGCAGCAAAGACAATCCAAGGGCCACAATTAAAGGGCCACTTGAAGCACCAAAACCACTTTAGCATAGTTACGTGGTTTTGGTGTATAAATAAAGTAATTTAACTCCTAAAAAGAAGAAAATTGAACAGTGAGACTGTAGGGCCACGTTTTATTTACCAAAACAGTTTCATTACACTCATGTTGTTTTCATGCTCAGTGTCCCTTTAATGACTCAGGATTCTATAAATGTATCTAACATTCCATCCCTTATCAATACACTGTATAAACTGTATACTGATAAATATAGAAGCAAGACAATTACACTGTAGGGTTTATAAACTAAGGTGGGTAACAGTAAGCAGCCCTGCCGTTCAACGTCCCCACGCTCTGCATTGAGACGCTGAATTTTCCTAATAGAGATGCACTGATTGAATGCATCTCTATGAGGAGGTCCTGATTGGTCAAAATGGCATTTGGCCCCACCTCTGTGACGATTTTAGCCAATCCAATGCTTTCCCTATGGGATTGGCTAAAAATCTGCCATTTTGTTGTACAATTTTGTTGTACAATTACAATTGTTGTAATTTAGTTGCCATTTTTTGTGCCCTAGTCACCATTTTTAAACATGTCCATTTTTGTACCCATGCAATAGATTCATGATTTTTTTTCTGCCAGTTCTTCTGATAGAAACATGGCAATATTTTTCTGCCACTAGAAATTAGTCTGTCTTCTGATATAGAAATGTGAAAACTGACAGAATTTACTGAACTGTCACATTTTAGATGACTTTAAAAAATACGATCAAAATAATGATGGAATTTCCCTTTCACATTTCATTATACTTTTGGGGCTATTTATTTAAGTAAGATTTCAGAGCGAATTTCAAATTTAAGGTAAAATTATCTGGCCTTAAAGTGTTACTTTTAGTACCATAACCACTTAAGTGAGGTAAAGCTGTCATGGTACATGGAGTCTAGATATGTAGTGTTTCATTTCTGTGTATACAGATAGAGTCTGATCAAACTGTCACTGCAAGGAAAGTGCATTAAAGAGCACTATATGCTCAGGAAGACAACCATATCAAAATCACTATTAACACCTCTTACTCCCTAAATATAGTAAAATCCTACCTTTATTCCGGTCTGACTCTGCCCCTAATCTGCCTTCTTGCCTGACATCATCAGAAGTGATGATCTCAGCCAATCCAATGCTTTCCCATAGGAAATTGTCAATTCTGATGATCTCAGCCAAGGAGGCAGAATGGGGGCAAAGCCAAACACAGCCCTGGCCAATCAGCATCTCCTCATAGAGATGCGTTGAATCAATGCATATCTATGAGGAAATTTCAGTGTCTCCATGTCTCCATAATTAATTTTAGGTTTTTATGCATTAACAAATAAGCTACAACTTTTAGAAAATAGCATTTAAATGTCTAAATATGTGCATACAATAAAAACCAAAGAAAAAAGTTACTTGAGCACTGTCCCAAATCCCTATGCACATTTAAATAACTGGTGTTTTTTTTAGTATCATTCCAATAGCCATTTAAGTGTAAGCTCATCTGCCCCGTCAAGTTTTTAGTTAAGTCTTTAATAAAACCTAAATGCTTCATGTAATTATTTCTACAATCCAGTGCAGGCTTCCCCACACTCCGGCCCTCCAGATGTTGCTGAACTACAACTCCCATGATTCTCAGCCTATCTATTTCATTTGTATAATTATGGGAGTTGTAGTTCAGCAACATCTGGAGGGCCGTAATGTGAGGAAGCCTGATCTAATGTAAGACTCAGCTTTAAGTATTCATGTAGCCACTATACATTGCACATACGTTGCACATTTTGAGTTGACTGTGTCCATTTTTATACAGCAAATGAACTCTAATCTGAGTGCTTACAGTGTATACTATTGAAATTGACAATAATATTAAACAAAATAAACAGGGTCCATTAAAAACCACTTCATTACCTTGCAACATGATCCTGGGAAAAAACATCCTCATTCTATACCCAGGATTAAACTGCTCGGAGCTATTCCGATGCACTGAATCAGTGTTTCATTTTGGATTTTTTCGAAATGATTAAAAATTACTTCATGAAAAACGTCATTATTGCAACTGCAAAAAACTACAATAAGCTATTATTATATATAGCAGTCGGTGTCAACGCTGTCACTAAACATACAACAAGCAAAATATTTCTTAGATTTGAAGGCAGAATTATATGACCTTATTCAGAAATTGAATAACATCAAAATTTCAAGTTCTTTGGAAATGTTCTGGAATTCAGAATGCAGTCCTACACTTCCAAATGTAATAATACATCTTTCTATGTTACCTAGAAGAAAGGTTCTGTAAGAAATTACCTATTATATTACTCATCCGGCGATTCACTTAATTAATTTCTCTTTGGCTGAACCATTCCTATGGAACGCCTTTGCACTCTATGTTAGACTTTCACCCAGTCTCCACTCTTTCAAAAAATCTTTGAAAACGTACTTCTTTAGGAAAGTATATCAATTAAACTGTGAACAGCTTCCCCCCCTCCCCCCCACCCTGCACCCTGATTCCTCTCCTGCAACTGTCATCAAATCAAAACACTCAATGAATACTATCCTAGCAACCTACTTTTCTACCCTACCCTTACCTTTTGGGTCACTTTACTCCACTCCCTCTAGCATTTAAGCTCATTGAGCAGGGCCCTCAACCCCTCTGTTACTGTGTGTCCAACTTGTCTGGTTACAAATACATGTCTGTTAGTCCACCCATTGTGCGGCACTATGGAACTTGTTGGCACTTTATAAATAATAATAACTCATCATAGAATCTAAAATAATATGTAAAAATTATCTGGTTTTAGGACATAACTTACTTTAGTAAGTCAAATTTTTGGTTAAAACAGAAATATCTGTTAAACATGCCTCAGATTTTCTTCATTTAACAAATAATGTCTATTGCTTAATTTCCTTGTAATATTTTACCATACAAAAGAGTTTAATCATGTCACTTTGCAATGTGATAATAGGATTTGGAGATATATTTGGCAGAGCTTGCAAGGAGAGAATTTCCAAAGCAAAAAATGCTCTTATGGTTGCAAAATTCTAAATATTGTGACACATTCTGTTGGTTTCCGTGGTGATTGGTCCTCGTTTTAAGTTGGTATCTATGGTAAAGAGTTTTGGTAAAGAGCATCACTCAAATATACTGTAATAACAGAAAAAAATGCTTTTGGGTTTATGGCACAACGTAGACCATGTAGTTTAAAACGTTGCCTTTGCTGCTTCCTAGTGGTAGTTCAAAGTCACTTTGACTTAAGTGGTGACCAAGCTATATCTATGTTTTTCTTTAATAAAATGTAGTTCTTTGTTGGTTGCTGAACACTAAAAGACACATAGCTCACATTTAAGAAAGTTCTTCTCTTATTTACATTAATAGTTTGTGAACAGAATGATGGAGTAATGGTTCTTGCAATTTCTGGTTAATAGAATATTGAGATGCAGCTACTGAAGAACTCATAACATGTGTCTCTATAGACCAGTCTGTATGTTTCATGAATATAAAATGAAAACTAAAATAGACATAAGGTGAGGATAAGAGATAAAAGGTGGAACTGAGATTCATTGTCATTTTTAAGTTCACGTCAACACAAAAGGCAATTTCTTAAATGTAAAAATTCCCCTCTGATCTCACAATAAGGTAGTTCAGAGGCTGTGTGAATTATAAGAAATATAAAGTGAATTCAAAGTGAATTTAAAGTTTTCTGCTTAAAAAACGCAATTTGAAAAATTCTAAAAATGTCATTTAGCTTTTCTTTGAATTTGGTTATTTTGGTCTAAAATGTAAGATTTGCTTATAGTTTTCTTTGAATCTGGAACAAGTCAGACACTAGTGAGCCCTGATTGGGTAAATATATCTAAATGTGTATAGTTTCTCTTTTAGTTTCCAATAGAACTAATTACTATAGTTTCTTATGTATTATGCCAACAATGTCCATTGACTTGCATCTGTGTTCTGTTAAATTGGAATGGAAATATTACATTTAGACTAACAGTTGTAATTTAGCAAATACTGTCCTGTGCTCAAGTTTAACAATGTCATTTCATTCTTCTTTTAAGTGTTCCGTCACCTGTGGAAAAGGAATTAAACAACGCAGTGTATCTTGTAGAACCAAAGGCCAGCAAGAGGTCAACAACGAATATTGCGAACATTTACGAAAGCCTCGCATGCAGAAGATTTGTAAACCTGGAAGATGTCCTTCATGGAAGGCTAAAAAGTGGAAGGAGGTACATTGAGCAGTCGAAGTACAATCTTTTTTTTCTCTCCTGTCAAACCAAGTATTTTTTGAAAATGTTATATATTCTGCTACTACACCTTTAGTGCTGAAATGATTAGTACATTCCTGTTAGGACAAAACTATGAGTTTTTGGGATGAACTCAAAGTGATATTTGTGATAGACTTAGGGTTGTTCAATAAAGTACACAAGTATTCACAGTGAAGTCAAACAAACTTAAAATCTAGCCAACTAATAAAATGTGATGCTAAGAAAAAACAGAGTAATTTGTCCCCGAGCTGCAGCTCAAATGACTTTAAAGGAGGGAATGATGTGATCGGCTGGCTTGGAAGCCAACCAACCACATTGCTCTAACAAGTAACTTCATGCAAGACTGCCTGGTAAAGTGGACATACATATATATGTATCAAGCTTTTTAATATTGGCAGTTTTGTTTTTGTAATATGGGTACTTTTTACATTTTATTTAGTTATGTTATATAAAATAGACTTTCATTTAGCCATTTGGTGAAAGATAGGTAGAAAAGAAACATCTTCAATCTTGAAGTATTTTGTACAGGTTAAAGGGTCGTGTATCACTTGACAATATTTTTTTTTTTAAACCAGCAAACAAACACTTCTGAACTAAAAATGCAAACTAAAATAAAACAAAAAAACTTTGAAAAGTATTTGACAAATATCTATAAACTTACTATAAACTTGGTCAGATTGCATCATTGGGCACGCCTCTCAAATAGAGGAGTTTCTTCAGCCTCCACCCCCATCCCTTTTATCTACATATCTCAGTTTTAGACTACTCCACTAATTGCTTTAAATTAACTATTGCTTTAAATAGATTAAGAGACAAACTAGATGGAAATGAGAAATCTTCTACATATTCATAACTTGGGTTTCTTAGAATTCCTGTGCAAAAATACGAACAGAAATACAAAGAGATAAAAAAGTGTTCCACAGCTGGATTTAAAAATTTTATATTCAATATTATTCCGTATACATTCTGCTTCTCTTTGAAGTTTAATACGAAGAATAACTGGAAAACGACAAATGTATTTTAAGACATTGACAATATATAGTGAGCATCAGCTTAACTTTGCTCTGTTTCAAAATAAAACATAAACTTCACATGCACGTAGAATGCAAAAACAATTGTTATAGTGCTTATTTTAATGGTTAGTTTGATATAGCTATGTGCTACCAATATAAATAATGTCTCATTAGTAGGCTCTCATCTCTGATGAGCCATTTTTGCCATTTTGTGGACATTTTTATATATTTTTTCAAATTAAATAAATATATATTTTAGCTATTGAGAAAAATCCATAAAGGACATATTTTTTTCGTGAGCAATCTGTAGTATTTGCTTGAAAATTTCGTGGAAAATGAAAAACTAACTCACTATAAATACCATTTGTCCCCATAAACGTTCATACTAAACTACTATTATTATTATTATTATATTAATTAGTATCTTCTTTATCTATATACTACTATGTTTAGTGCTCAGTGACCTGCGGGGATGGAATTCAACATAGAGATGTTTACTGTAGGATGAGGGGTCGTGGGAGAATAAAGGATGCATTTTGTAATCAAAGTAGACGTCCAGACAGCGAAAAACACTGTTGGTTACCCGAATGTGTACATTACCACTGGACTGCAGACCCCTGGCCGAAGGTAAGGATATACTTTGTACAAGTTAAGGCCTCAATTTAATATTTTTAGACAAGCTTTCAAATGACTTAATATTTTTGGATAAACTTGCACAACATAGAATGTGATGTTATTTGTATGTTTTTATTATCCTTTATGATTTCTTCCATATAAAGAGCAAACATTTAACCCCTTAAGGACACATGACATGTCTGACATGTCATGGTTCCCTTTTATTCCAGAAGTTTGGTCCTTAAGGGGTTAAATAAAAAAAAATATTTACATTAACATTTTTTATTTCATGATAATATTTAAAAAAAACAAAAAAAGCTAAGGAAATCATCGCCCTTTATATGTTATAAATTTCAAGTGAAGGAATTATCAAATCACATTATTACAGATAAAGACAGTTGGTGAGCATTTGAGGTTTAAATCAATGTATCTTAAAATATTCCAATATTTGGAATGTTATGGTTGTGTTTGTGAGGATAGTAAACAAGAAATCTGATCATTTTACATTGTGTACATTAGTGTTCAACAGAATGCAAGCCGAGGGAGTCCACAAGGAAGGTGAAATGTGTTGATAGCAGCAGTCTACCAGTAAACGAGTCCCACTGTGACCCTACTTCTAAGCCACAAGCAACCAGGAAATGTGACAACGTTCAATGCCAACACATAGTGGTCACAGAAGATACATCACAGGTATATTCTGATACAGCAGAGTCATATTGCAGAAAATCATATGATGTAGATTAAATTTGCATATACGTAAAAAGAAAAAAAAACATAATTTTTAATGAAAAATAAATATTAGTAAAATCTGTGACATTTGGAGCTGATTCACATATATTTAGATTTTTAAGGAGCGCTCCAGGCTGGAGCGGACCCATTCATCTTAAAGCATTATAACAGATAATGTATTGGAAACAAGGATATCAAAAATTAGAAATAAAAATACTGTATTACACTGGAAGTGCCTGTGTTTGCTTTAAATAGAAATAGAAAAGTTGTTTCATTTCTCCTGTTCCCTATATCAAGGCTTCCCAAAACTCCGGCCCTCCAGATGTTGCTGAACTACAACCCCCATGATTCCATGAATGAAATAGATAGGCTGAGAATCATGGGAGTTGTAGTTCAGCAACATCTGGAGGGCCGAAGTTTGCGGAAGGCCTGCTCTATGCTGACTGAAAGGAACACAGGTCAGAGTTTATAACAATGATTGACAAGGCGCTGAGATGGAAGCACCCAGTTCCAAAATAAAGAGGTTTTGGATTTATCAAACCTCACATATACATATTTGTTATCTATAGGGGATAGGTAAGCATCATATTAAAACCTAACCGAAACTACAATTCTCCTTTACAGCCATGCCTAGCACACTTTAAGGGCACAGCAGAGTTTGTGGGTGGCATGGTTCAATGTCTGCATGCTTTAGAATGTCTTATGGTGTTTGGAACAGGCAGCTCTTTATATATACGACACAGCAGAGAAAACAGTTATTTATGTTTATTATTTAAGTTCAATCAAAGCTAAATAAAAAAAAATGTATAAAGGAATTCATTTATACCCTCAGTCTTTTGGGTTTCAGCATTGAAAAACAATCTTCTGTTTAAGTCACTGGTGTTTTATGGTACTTAATGCTTCAGTATTTAAATTTGTTTTAGTTTTTTTATTATTTCGCAAAGAGTTTTCATCAGGATACCACTTAATAATTTTTTACTTTTTTGCTTTAATTTATGTTCTACTATACATTCTGCATAGGTGTTAACACGTATGTTGTTTTATTTTGTTCTTTTTCACATTACTGAAACAAATAATTACTGGGGGAAATAGGTATAAAGGCGCATGCGTCACAGGTTCAGTTTGTTTTGGCCAAGTATTGTAATGTCAATAATTTTATATGGGATAGTTTTTATTCTGGAATACATTTTTATGTACATTTAATGGCAATATGTGTTTAATATTATTAAACATATATATATATATTTTTAATTAATGCCTTTTATCTTATTCCTTACCCAAACTGTACATTCTAGTGTTCTGATGTCTGCTGGTTTGGTAACAAGAAGAAAATAACGTATTGCAAATTAGTACCGGTTATTCATAATCAATATACAGCTGCTGTCAGATCCACCTACTATAAAAGATGTCCTATTCGCCCTCACTTACTGGACCATAAATGTCACGGAATGAGCTGTGTACGTGCTGTCTCTTGGCGAGTTGGGAAGTGGACCAAGGTTAGTTCTATTTTTTTCTGTGTTTATTTTACCATTGAAAATCATCAAAATACACTACAAGATTGAAGGTTGAATTTCATTTCAATTTGTGTTTAGATTCACGTTCATTATATTGTGATTCAAAATTCTCATTCTAGTTAAACGTGTAACAATTTGAATTAGTAAGCCTGTCACAAACTTACACCAAAAATGATTTTGACTATATGGTGCAACTTTGCTACAACACTAATTAGTAAAGGGTTCCTAATAAGACTTGGTTACTGAGATCCAATCTGGTCTCTTCATAAAAATCAGACTATAAATGTATTCTGCGGGTCCAGCAGACTGGGCATCATACATTTAATAGGGATTACTCCTAAAGAGATTGAGCCTTTTAGGGCCAGGATACTGGGTATCTCCTAGGTATGTATTGGTCCTTATATTTTACAGAATTTAAACCCTAATGGGATTAACTCCTTCAAGCTCATGGGCCCTTCTTAATGCCCAGGAGACTAGAAATCTTCTGGGTTCTTTATGGGACCAAGTATTTAATTCCCCTGGGGATTAGATATCTAATGGTCCCTACTTATTTTTTACCCTCCAATCGGCTGCCTATGGGGTGGAGAAGGAGAAAAATCCACTCGTTGGGTCTCCCCTTTTTTTGTGTGTGTGTTCTCTCTGCTCCTTCTCGCCGCACGTGCTGTCTACTGATGCTGGGAGCCGGAATATGATGTCATATTCCGTCTCCCAGCATCAGCAAATGGCGCACCATGAGAGGGAGCAGAGAGAACACTGCTCCCTCGCCGCGTCTGATATGGAGAAAGGCACCCGCTCGGGGGGGGGGGGGGGGGGGGCATCAGGTGGCCATCAGGCCACCATGACAAGGGGAACATGGGGGGCATTTGGTGGAAGCATTTTTTGCTGCCCCCTGAGTGCCTGCAGGAACAACGGAAACGGCGTTCCTGATGCAAAAAAAGTGGAGGAACACCGCGCGTTCATGCAGGACTCGAGCCCTGGGGGTAAACCACATTTGATTTCTTTCTTATTTTTATTATTATTTCTTTATTTCATTTATTTATTTTGTCAGTGTGAGAGAGTCAGTTGGATCTTTTTTATGCCATTCTAAGGTCTCACATGTTTTATTTTGCTTTTTGTACTATTTATTGATGAAAAACGGTGAGAAAGTCTTGCTATTTTGCAGCAATTATTCACAGTGTTATATCTGCTTTTTCTTTAGTGTATTAATATCTTAGCATGCTGGGGAAATAGATCATCCAGCTCAGTTAGGCTCCAAAGCCAGCCTGTGATGTGTTATTGTGAATATCACAGATCTTTAAAATAACATCTGAGCATAACAAGTTTAGCAGAGGTACAGCTATTTATACCAATTAGTGAATCAACATATTGAGGCATTGATGTTAAAGATTGGTGTGGTTTTATCAAAATATATTTTAGGTGTGCATTTATGTTTATTATATAGTAAATATGTTTGAAAGAAACATTGTTAGTAATTTTACTGAAAAAAGTAGCTGGGCAGGCAGTTACATTAACAAGATTATGCACCAAAATGCAATTTTATTTCTGAGGGAGTGAGGGGCAATCAAAGTTCCAATTTGTAGGGGAACAATAACTTGCTGAATAGCTATATGGATGTGGAGTATCCCTTTAAAATCCCAGTTTATAAAAGTGCCAATGTCATTGTGAAATTAACACTTTTATATAAGAAAATAGGAACGCCTCACCAGCTGTCAATCAAATAGTTGGGGAAATTCACTCTCTACTTCCGTTAGCTCCACTGAACTAACAGAAGTAGCAGGCACGTTCTAATAGAGCGTGTCTGCCTTACAGTATTGGCTGCAAGAACTGCCCGGTTAACAGGCAGGAGGGAAAGCACTCCCCTCCTGTCTGTCAGTTCTTGCAGCGTCTGTCCTGTCTCCCATCCCTGTGTCAGAGCTTCCCTCTCCTCCCCTGCTGACCTTTAGTTGCCGTGTTCTCACTCCCTATCAGTCCGTGTAGAGGAAACTAAATCCTCTACCCACAGATTGTCAACTAAAGGTCAGAAGGCAGAGGAGGAGAGGGAGGCAGAGGAGGAGAGAGAAGGGAAGTGGGAGGATATATGACACAGGGAGTAAGGAGGGAGACTGTCTGATGCAGAGAGGAAGTAGGGAGGCTCTCTGGCACAGGCAGGGGAGTGAGAAGGGAGGCTCTCTGACACAGGCAGGGGAGGGAGGGGAGTGAGGCTCTCTGACACAGGCAAGGGAGGGAGGCTCTCTGACACAGGCAGGAGAGCCAGAATTTGACACAGGGAGGGAGTGTGTATATATATATATACATATATATATATATATATATATATATATATATATATATATATACACACACACACACACA
Organism: Pelobates fuscus; assembly: GCF_036172605.1. Lineage (NCBI taxonomy): Eukaryota > Metazoa > Chordata > Amphibia > Anura > Pelobatidae > Pelobates > Pelobates fuscus. Next base: position 38,488,304 of record NC_086319.1, on the reverse strand, counting down.
TTCTACATATATATTTAACTATTAAGTACATAATTATTTGATGTTCTTAATTATAATTTGAGGGACGTGCCTGACAACCCAGGCAGACAGTCCAGAGAATTTAATTGGCAAGCCCTATATTTAACCCTGTAACTTTTTAAAACACCATAAAACCTTTACATGGGGATTATTATTATACTCGGGAGACTTCACTGAACATGATGGGGTTAATTCACATTCCTGCGACTCTTATTTACACACTTATAGCATCAACATAGTGAAACAAGTAGAGATGGCTCCATACTTTAGAAACATAAATATGACAAGCAACATCCTATCATCGTGTCCTACCCTTCATGCCTAGCCAGCCTCTCTGAGTAACCCACTTAAGTTCCATAGCTTGGACATGAAGAACTAACCTATATTCATTGCTTACCCATTTTAATCTTATTGTACTATCACCCAGCGTACTGCAGATAACCCACTAGCCTGTATCACAACACACAATCGATTTACTAACACTGTTCCATGCACACACATAAGCCCCATGCTGCCCTACAGAATGGTGCTACACTATAAAAAGGTGCAATACACCTATAATCATATACACGACTAGTAGTGGTGGGCGCACACTTAGCCTAGCATGATTTACTGCAATAATTATATATTGTGCAAACTCCAAAGAAGCAAAGTGTTACTATGTCCGACGCATGTATATTTCGTATGTTTAGTATAATTATTTTATGTTTGACTAGCTTATAACATAGCGTAGAAACCACTATCCAGAAAGTTACAAGCAATATTATTTTGTGTCATGTACTGAAACGCAACACTGAGCTGAGCCACTAGGGAGCTCCACTGTAACTGAACTAAACTCTGGCTCAACATGTTTAACTTTTATTATTTTTAAGTTCTAGCGTTTTGTTTATAATTTGCTCGCTAAACTTACTTTTATAGCTATCTTAAGTAAGCCTGTGACCCTATGACCTTACAGTCACCAGCGGTAGCTTATACTTAGTTAACTGTTAATGCATGTTGCCTACCTGTCTAAGCGTGGCACTCTAGAATGTATACAAACCAAGTCTAGCATGTCCATCACTAACGATGATAATAAACTACTGTAATCTTAAAACTTGTTACTTAAAATTCAGAGCACGCTTTTTACCTGATATAAACGTCTGACGCCCCATAGTATATTAACCTTATGTTATAGCATGGTTATTACTGTTTAGGGATATCCCATGGCCTTTTAACCTTTTACCATATATATATTAATGTGCTTCTTAATCTGTGCTTTTTAATCTGACTCACAGACTAGCTAGCCAGACTTGCTCAGGGACACATTATAATGCTTAAGCTAGACATGCACCTGAATTATTTTAATGTCTGCGAATGTGCAGCCCAGTACGCAACGCTAGGCTATCATTATGAGCAAGCTCTCTTATAATCAGTTCATTTTGGCATACATTATAGAGGAAGCCATGTTAATCTGGCAAACTGAATTGGGCAAGCCCTATATTGACCCTGTAACTTTCCAAAACACCGTAAAATTGCAAATAGCAATTTACAAAAACAGACATTAGCAAATCTTATGTTTGACCCTGTAACTTTCTAAATCACCATAAAAACTGTACTTGAGGGGTACTGTTGTACTCGTGAAACATTACTTTACACAAATATGAGTGTTTTAGAGCAGTAAAATGTATTATACTGATAATATCATCAGTGAAATAGCAGTTAATGTGTGCAAAAATGCAAACTAATTCTAGTTTTGGACAGAGTTTGTGACTAATTGGCTACTGGAAAAGACTGGACATATCCCATTTTGAATATCGTGTGTTGTCTACTTTTACAAATGGTATGCCATGTTGGGGTTAATTTTCATTCCTAGGCTGCTATACGGTCTCAAAGGCAACATAGGCCCAGCAAACCAATATGGCAAATTTCAATGTGCAAACATGGAAAAGGGGAAAGCCCTACATTTGACCAATGTAAGTTTTCTAAACCCCCTAAAACCTGTACATTGGGGGCACTGTTGTACCCTATCAGTAACACATAACAGGAACTGAGAATCCATACCTAAAGTACAATATGAGAAAAAAAATAACACAAAACAATGACTACCCAAAAGTTTGACAAAGACTGGTGGTAGAAGTAGTGCATGGAAAGTGTTAAAATACCACCATTTGAAATACCCTAGGGTGTTTACTTTTCAAAAATATATGGTTTAAAGGGGATAAATTACATTGGATGGCTTACAAAATGTCCCAAATAGGACATGGCTGCATGATGACCAGCTGTGAAAATTCCAAGTTACATAGTTACATAATTACATAGTTACATAGTTACATAGCTGAAAAGAGACTTGCATCCATCAAGTTCAGCCTTCCTCAGATATGTTTTTGCTGTAGATCCAAAAGAAGGCAAAAAACCTAGTCTGAAGCGCTTCCAATTTTGCAACAAACTATAAAAAATTCCTTCTTGACCCCAAAATAGCAGTCAGATGTCAGACATTGCATTTTGCTGCCTAATTTGTTGTCTATAACAATTCCCAAATCTTTCTCGTGTGTGGTTATCCCTAGTTCACTCCTGTTTAGGGTGTAAATTGCTTGTGCATTCTTAACCCCGAAGTGAATAACTTTGCATTTCTCTACGTTAAATTGAATCTGCCATTTTAGTGCCCAGTCCCCCAATCTATCCAAATCCCTCCGAAGCAAAGCAATATCCTGCTCACATTTTATTACTTTACAAAGTTTTGTGTCATCTGCAAACTAAACCATGGATTTCAATGCCTATTTCAAGATCATTTATAAATATGTTAAATAGAAGCGGTCCCAAAACAGAACCCTGAGGGACACCACTTACCACTTTTGTCCAGCCTAAAAATGTACCATTAATGACAACTCGTTGTACTCTATCCTTAAGCCAATGTTCTAACCAAGAACAAGAATAATCATCTAGACCAATTTCTTTTAGTTTGAAGACTAACCTTGTGAGGAACCGTATCAAATGCCTTGGCAAAATCCAAGTATATCGCATCCACTGCAACACCCTGATCTATACTTCTACTTAAGTTGGAAAACTGGAATGCGGACCCTCCAAATAAGGTCTTTTAGCCCCCAGAAAACATGACACACCTATACATGGGTGATATCACTGTACTCAGGAGATGTTGCTAAACACATATTGGGGTGTTCTTTGGCAGTAACCATTAAAGTTCTCAGTACATGTATTCTTAAAGTGCTATGTGTGTCAAACAAATCACCAATATTTTTTTTTTTTTTAATTTGGCATAGATTGGTGGCAAAATGGTTTCATGAAAAGAGCATGAAAAGAGTAAAAATACCCCAAATTAAATACCTTAGGTTGCCTTCTTTTAAAAAATGTATACATGTTAATGGTTATTCAGGGATTCCTGACAGATATCAGTGTTACAATGTAACTTGCGTTAATTTTGAAAAAAAATGGTTTGTAAATAGCAAAGTGCTACTTGTACCTATTGCCCTATAACTTGCACAAAAAAAAGCTAAGAACATGTTAACATTTGGTATTTCTAAACTCAGGAAAATGTAGAAACTATTTATCATGGGTGTTTTTTGGCGGTTGTAGATATGTAACAGATTTTGTGGGTCAAAGTTAGAAAAAGTGTGTTTTTTTTACATTTTTTTCATCATATTTTACAAATTCTTTAAAGTAATTTATATGATATGATGAAAATAATGGTATCTTTAGAAAGACTATATAATGGCGAGAAAAACTGTATATAATATGTGTGGGTACAGTAAATGAGTAAGAGGAAAATTACTGCTAAACACAAACACCGCAGAAATTTAAAAACAGCCCTGGTCCTTAACTGTATGAAAATTGAAAAGCGGCCTGGTCACTAAGAGGTTAAAGGGACACTTTAGTCACTAAAACAACTTTAGCTTAATGAAGTAGTTTTGGTGTATAGATCACACCTCTGAAGTTACACTGCTCAATACATTGCCATTTAGGAGTTATATCACCTTTGTTTCTGTTTATGCACCCCTAGCCTCACCTCTCGCTGTGACTAACACAGCCTGCATGAAAAACAAAAGTTTTCATTTTCAATCCTATGTTATTTACTTTAAAATGTGTATCTTCTGCTCTGTAAACTGAACTGTAATCACACAAAGGAGACCCCTGTAGTCTATAGCAAGATAATAACAGAGCAGGAGATATAAAATTACTAAATCTAACAGAATTTACAATAAGGAAGTGCAAACATTAGATGACGGTTTAAGGAAGCGTTTAGGAAGGCTGTGTAAGTCACATGTAGTGAGGTGTGAGCTAGACAAAGCTGCATAAACAAAGTAATTTAACTCCTAAATGGCAGAGAATCGAGCAGCGAGACTGCAGGGGCATGATCTGTACACCAAAACTGCTTGATAGAGCTAAAGTCGTTTTTGTGACTATAGTGTCCCGCAGACAGCTGAAAATACAACAGAATTGTTCCAGTTTGGTTATTCTAAATAAAACATATATAAATCCATGTTGAATTTACTTAGAATTCCCTGCAATTCACACTTTAGTAAATAACAATTGTGGTACTGCGTCCTGTTGGTTTTTGTATTTAAACAAGGGCATCTGGTTGTAATCTCTGAACAGTGTTCCGTTACTTGTGGACTTGGAATGATGCAGAGGAAAGTAGAATGCAGGACAGAAAACGGTTCTCCCAGTGACCTGTGCCCAGCTCATGTGAAGCCCACTGCAAGAAGAACATGTGTGTCTAATAAATGTAAGTGATTATGATTAGATATGAAGAATATCATTTGTATTTCTGAACAGATTGCTGGCGACAAAGTAAAAAAAGCTTTATTTAATTTAAATGTGCATGCATGTAGCAATGGTTCATACCAAATACACCAAATTATTATATCATATATCATAACAAAGCATTTATATTATATAGATTATCACTCATAGATTTTCATGTATTCAGATAGAAACACATTTTTATAGCAGTATAATTTTACAAATTGAAATAAATATTTGACACTCAAGATTAACCATCCTTGGGAAACTGAGCATTAATTCCAATATATCCAAAGCATGACTTCACCAGTAAGACCATATACCCTGTTTAATTTTACCCTTTCAGAAGAGGAGCTGTGGCAACAAGGTCCACCATCAGGGCATGACAACCATAAAGGCTGACATGGGCCGGGCGGTCCTGGGGGCCCAAACTGCTCTGGGAGTCCGATCCCCACATTCCTTATGTGCACATATATATAGTGATTTTCGCTATTTATATGAGCACTGCAGGCTCCCTGCTTCTGTACATTGCAAAGGGGGAGGAGGGGAGGGACCAGCAGCACACTCTGTCCTCCTTTCCAGCTGCTCTCTGTCTAACTTTACTGAGACCTCCGGCCGTCAGAGCGTTACCACAGGTTACCATGGCAATGCTCCACACAGGACGCAGGCCGGTCTCGCGAGAGTTAGCTGGAAAGAGGAGCTGGAAAGGGAAGACAGTGTGTGCTACTGGGCCTCCCCTCTGCAAATGTCATCAGTTAGCTCCCTCCACAATGTGATCTCTCCCCTCCCCTCCCTGGCAAAGTAAGAAGCAGGGACGGGGGAATAAAATAAAGATATACACAACTAAATGAAAAAAATACTCCGTCCCCCCCCCTTATTTTACACACACTGCCTCCTTACAAGCACACACTCAGCACTACAAACACACACACTAAATTCACTAAACACACGTTTCACTCACTACAAACACACTTCATTCACTAAACACATTTTGCACTACACACACACTACATTCACTAAACACATTTTGCAAGCCCTACATTCACTAAACACATTTTGTACTCACTGCAAGCACACTACATTCACTATACACACTCTGCATTCACCACAAACACACAACATTCACTAAACACACTTTGCATTCACTATACACACTCTGCATTCACTGCAAGCACACTACATTCAATAAACACATTTTGCACTCACTACAAACACACTACATTCACTATACACACTTTGCATTCACTAAAAACACACTGCATTCACTATACACATGTTGCACTCACTACAAACACACTACATTCACTAAACACACTACATTTACTATACACAATCTGCATTCACTACAATCACACTACATTCACTAAACATACTTTTCACTCACTACAAACACACTACATTCACTATACACACTCTGCATTCACCACAATCATACTACACTCCCTATACACATTTTGTATTCACTACAATCACACTACATGCACTATACAGACTTTGCACTCACTACAAACACACTACATTCACTATACACACTTTACATTCACTACAAACAAACCACGCTCCATATACACACTCTGCATTCACTACAAACACACTACATTCACTTTACACACTACGTTTCCTATACACACTCTGCATTCACTACAAACACACTGCATACACTATACACACTCTGCACTCACTACACTTTACACACTCAGCATTCACTACAAACACACTACATTCACTATACACACTAGATTCACTATACACACTCTTCAGTCACTATGCCCACCCTACATCCACTACAAAAACACACACTCTGCATTCACTATACACACCTACATTTACTACACACACTTTGCATCTAATGCACACAAACATGACATATATTACACAAAACGTACAATCTGCATCCACTATACACACTGCATCCATGACACACATACCGCATCCACTACACACATTCTACATCCACCATACACACACCACATTCAGTACACACACACGTCCTCCTTGGGGGTGAACTTGGGGCAGGCCTGTTGGTTGACTTGGGGTTGAGCCCACAGAGCTGTGTCAGGGGCCCCAACATTTCTGATGGTAGCCCTGTGTGGCAATGAGAAAGAATAAATAGACATACAATTTGACAAACTTAGCCAGGAATAACAGGACAAAGGGGAAAAACACGGGTTAAAATAATGGATGGACTTACAGGTTTAGCATTATTTTTGCGATAAAGACTATCGCAAAACATTGTATGAGCTTTATGGCTAGTAGACCAATTTGTCCTTTATGGCTAATGGGGCTGTTATCATATATAAATCGATTTACCTAACACAGTTGTTCTTAAAGGGAAACTCCAGTGCCAGAAAAACGATCCGTTTTTCTGGCACTGGAGGGTCCCTCTCCCTCCCACCCACCAATCCCCGGTTACTGAAGGGGTGAAAACCCCTTCAGTGACTTACCTGGGACAGCGGCGATGTCCCTCGTCGCTGTCTCCGCCTCCGCGACGCTCCTCCTAGTGATTATGTCGGCCGGTGGGCGAGACTAATCTCGCTCACCGGCCGAGGAGACCTAATGCGCATGCGCGGAAATTCCGCGCATGCGCATTACGTCTCCCCATAGGAAAGCATTGAAAAATCATTTCAATGCTTTCCTATGGGGTTTTGAGCGACGCTGGAGGTCCTCACACAGCGTGAGGACGTCCAGCGACGCTTTAGCACAGGAAACCTGTGCTAGAACCCAGGAAGTGACCTCTAGTGGCTGTCTAATAGACAGCCACTAGAGGTGGAGTTAACCCTGCAATGTAAATATTGCAGTTTATGAAAAACTGCAATAATTACACTTGCAGGGTTAAGGGTAGTGGGAGTTGGCACCCAGACCACTCCAATGAGCAGAAGTGGTCTGGGTGCCTGGAGTGTCCCTTTAAGTTTTTTGATTACAACCTAAATGACATATACAGCATTTACTTAGAGACCAAACCTGTCTCTGAATTAGTTTATATCCTCTAATAGAGAAGCTCCACACCTCAATAAAAGGTAGAATTCACCACAAAAGCATCTCAATCACAACAGTTGGTGGACAAGTGGTTTCTGTTGCACTGGGTGATCTGTTATAACTCCCTTCCACTCCATCGTAATTCTTTAATTTGTTTAAATTATAATATATCGAAGATAACAAATCTTAAAGGAACACTCCAGGCACCATAACCACTGCATCCCACTACAACAATTTTAGTTCCAAAACAGGAACCGAAATTATGTATATAAGAAAAAGAGTAGTTCTATTAAATCAAACGTATTAAAACAAGGTAATAATAGAGTGCACAGAAGGGACACAGACAGAAAAACGGTAACACATTTTGTGCCCGTAAGGAATTTTTGTTATCTCCACTGACTTGAACAGCATGTTATAACAGCACCAAACAAAACACTCCCCAACCCATAACCCACCAATAGAGTGAATAAAGCCATAAACATTAGTTTCTCCATGATAACCTGGCGCTCTCAGACAATGAGGTAGCACTGCAGGGCTTTTCTCAGGAGAGTTCTGGAAGCTCAGAGTAGGGACTTCCAGCTCTTTGTTGGATATAGTGGAGCTGGTGACCTGCCTACCATACCTCAGGTAAGAATTCACACCATTCTAAAATGGTATGTCTACTTACAATGGGAGGCGGGTGCCCGGCCACTCCTGGCACCATAACCACTACAGCAAGCTGTAGTGGCTATAGTACTTGGAACGTTCCCTTAAAATGTATGTTAGCCAGAGAAACATTTGAGTCCTAATTGCAGCCTCCAAGAGGTAATACAATCAAACTATTCATCTGAAAAAGAAGTGGATAAAAATGTTGCATATTATTATTTAACAGACATAATATTTTGTTACTTTTTTAACATCTGAGCCAAACATTTAGTATCTGTTTATACATTTTTAAGATGTCGGCATTGTTGAATATAACGAAATATATACCAATTGGCTTTATAAGCTTTACTTACTTATCATCCTGTTGTTTAGTGTCTGATGCTGTTTAGTGGTTTGTTTGTTTTTACAAACGCATCGCTTCAATAAGAAGGTGCATTCATCTAATTCCTCTGTGTTAACCTTGTCTTTTATTGACTGTATTGCTTTAAATGGGCCATTTAAATACATTTCCCATAATGATTAGTCATCGTTGTTCTAGACTGATTTCCAAGTAAGATAATGAGTATGGATTTACTGTGATCTCAGGAATTGACAGAGAGTGGTAACAATATATAATGTCCTTTGCAGCCCCCTAGTGACTGACTGATGTAATGAAAACAAGACTGATGTATCAATTATCAAATTGTTTACAGACATAGCCAATGCTGTTGGATCTTACTGTGCACGTACCTACTTTAACTTTTCAATATTTATATTTTATGCAGACCCCTTTGATGGCTTGGACTGTCTATATAAGTTCTAGCCACTCCGTTACATGGGTTTAAATTAACATTACGGTTCATATATTTATTAAATATAACATTTGTGTTTTTGGTTAGTTTTACAGTTGTTTCCATGGTTATGTAGACATTGTGAGTCACACATTATGATTTCATTTTTTTTCTTTAATGTTTAAGGTGATTTTAAAAGCTGCAAAGAATTACGCTTAATCAGTAAGTTACACACAGATGGAGAATATACACTGAACATTAACAACAGACGAGCAAAGGTATGATGTCTATTTTCCTCAAAGTAAATAAGAAAACACGTAGGCACAAAGTTAAATATGCTGATGACATCCAATAGTTTAATGTAGGGAACAAGCAAAGAATAATGCAAATGTTTTGGGCACAAATAGAGATGGGTAGATGACTAGGTCAGAGCATCTCCAAAACAGCAAGGCTTATGGGGTGTTCCAGATATGCAGTGGTTAGTACCTACCAAAAGTGGTGCAAGGAAGGACAACCAGTGAACCGGGTTTCCCATACAGTTTGCTGGCGGGGCTTTGTAGCCGTAAAGCAGTCAGAGTGCCCATGATGACGCCTGTCCAATGGAACTTGAGCATCAGAACTGGACCATGAAGCAATGGAAGAAGGTTGCCTGGTTGGAAGAATCATGTTATCTTTTAGATCAGGTGGAAGGTCAGGTGAATGTGTGTCATTTACCTGGTGAAGAGATAGCAACAAGATGCATAATAGGAAGAAGGTTGGAAGCTTGCTGAGGAAGTGTTATTCTCTGGGCAATGTTCTGCTGGGAAACCTAAGGTCTTGGCATTCATGTGTATGGTGCTTTGACATGTACCGCCTACCTAGAAAGTGTTGCAGACCATGTACACCACTTCATTGTAATGGTGTTCCTTGATGGCAGTGGCCTCTTTCTAAAGGACAATGCACCCTGTCGCACTGCAAACATTTTTGAGGAAAGGTTTGAGGAACATGACAAAGAGTTCAAGGTGTTGCCTTGGCCTCCAAAGTCCCCACATGTAAACACAATTGAGCATCTGTGACATGGGCTGGAGCAACAAATCCAATCCATGAATCGGATTTGTTGCTCCAGCACGTCCCACCTCACAACTTGCAGGACTTAAAGGATCTGCTCCTAATGTCTCGGTTCCAGATACCATGGGACATGTTCAGAGTTCTTGTGGAGTCCATGCCTTGATGTATCAATGCTGTTTTGGCAGCATGAGGGGGACCTACACGATATTAAGCTGGTGTATTTAATGTTGTGGCTGATTAGTGTATATATATATATATATACACTATATTAGTGTATAGTGTGTATATATTTACACACAAGTCCAAACTTTTGCACTCCAACAGGGAAAAAATAAATGCCTGGTGCCCAGTCACAAATTCATAAATATCTACAAAAATACTGGCACTCCAAGGTTTTCATTCAGGTGAATTCTTTATTTGATGAATTCCAGCAAGTCAATGTTTCAGTCCCTCTTGGGAACTTTCATCAGGACATCACAAGTAAAGTATTGCACTAAAACAAGCTTTATATAGGACAAACAAAGATCTTAACTCTCTAGGGAATCCATACATGAGGGGGGAACCAATAGCCGGCATTTCTGGTTCCCGTAGTTTCGGAACGATGCTCCTTAGGTTCATTGGATGAGACCCTCATTGTTGACAGGGGTGAGACTTTCGTGTTGCCCGGGACACACCGGACACACAACTGATTGAGATGCTGATTGAGATTTGCCCAGGCAGCCCCCCTCTGGCAAATGAGGCCCCCGGGGGCCATGTGATCGCTCTCAAAGAGCGATCACATGGCCCCCTATAGCTGGCTATGGATCTTCCAGCAGGGGGACTGTGTAAAATATCAGACAGTCCCCCTGCTGGTAGGAAAGTAAAAATAAATAAATAAAACATGTGTAAAAATAAATTAAATATATTTATATATATATTAATATTAAAATATACTTAGAATGACGTTACATATATATAATATGTATATATATTATATATATAATAGATGTACATATATATTATATATAAATACGTATAATTAAAATAATAAATAAACAAAATAATAAAATAAATAAATAAAATATTGAAACAAAATTTAATATAAATTATATATGCATATGTAAGTTAATTCTAACTGTATCTTGTTATTAATATATATATATCGGTAACAAAATACACTTAGAATGACATTCTATATATAGCTATCTATATATAAAATACAAATAACCGCAAATATATATATATAGATAAATACATATAATTACATATAATTACGTAAAAGATTACATTAGTATACACGTAGAATTTAAATACCTATAAATGCATATATATTAAAATTCTACGTGTATATTTAAATAATCTTTTAACGTAATTATGTGATTTGATTAATTAAAATTTGATTGACATGCCTGACAACACAGGGAGAAAGTGCAGAGAATTTAATTCGCAAGCACTATATTTGACCCTGTAACTCTCCAAGACACCATAAAACCTGTACATAGGGGGTACTGTTTTACTCGGGAGACTTCGCTGAACTCAAATATTAGTGTTTCAAACTGGTAAATTGTATTACAATGATGATATTTTAAGTAAAAGTGACGTTTTTCGCATTTTTTACAAGCGAACTGCACTTTTATGGTCTATATTATTTGTGTTTAGTGAAGTCTCCCGAGAATAACATACCCCCCATGTACAGGTTTTATGGTGTTTTGGAAAGTTAGAGAGTCACATATAAGGCTTGCATTTCATTTTTTTCACATTGAAATTTGCCAGATTGGTTATGTTGCCTTTTAGAGCGTATGGTAGCCCAGGAATGAGAATTACCCCCATGATGGCATACCATTTGCCAAAGTAGACAACCCGAGGTATTGTAAGTGGGGTATGTCCAGTCTTTCTTAGTAGCCACTGGCCAAATATTCGTTTTTTGCTTTTTTCACACAAAAACAAATATGAACGCTAACTTTGGCCAGTGTTTGTGACTAAGATGCTACTAAAAAAGACTAAACATACCCCACTTTCAATACCTTGGCTTGTCTACTTTTTCAAATGCTATGTCATTATGGGGGTAATTCTCATTCCTGGCTACCACACCGTCTCAAAGGTAACATTACTAATCTGGAAAATTTCAATTTGAAAATGGAATGTTCTATATTTGACCCTGTAACTTTCCAAAACAACATAAAACCTGTTGTACTCGTGACACATCGCTGATTACAAATATGTGCATTTTTTTGCAGTAAAACCTAACAGTATTATGACATTCACAGTTAAAATGTCAGACGGAAATGCAAATTTTAAAAAAAATCTTATTTTCTCACATTTTTTTAAAATTTTATTCATAATAAATTATGTTCCATATATGAATAGTTAATGATAAATTAAAGCCCTGTTTCTCCTGAACAAAATGATATATAATAAGTGTGGGTGCATATAATTTGAAAGAGGGGAACTACGGATGAACAGACATATAGCGCAAATTCTAGTTTTTGTTTACATTTTGTTTTGATCAGAACGTGCACTATTGACTCCGTCCTGAAGGGGTTGCGGGGTGAGTTAAAGGGAAACTCCAGTGCCAGGAAAACGATCCATTTTCCTGGCACTGGAGGGTCCCTCTCCCTCCCACCCACCAATCCCCAGTTACTAAAGGGGTGAAAACCCCTTCAGTCACTAACCTGAGGCAGCGGCGATGTCCCTCGCCGCTGTCTCCTCCTCCGCGACGCTCCTCCCTGTTCATCCGTCAGCCGGTGGGCGAGACTGATCCCGCCCACCGGCCGAGGAGACCTAATGCGCATGCGCGGCAATGCCACGCATGCGCATTACGTCTCCCCATAGGAAAGCATTGAAAATAAATTTCAATGCTTTCCTATGGGGATTTGAGCGACGCTGGAGGTCCTCACACAGCGTGAGGATGTCCAGCGAAGCTCTAGCACAGGTTTCCTGTGCTATAGAGCAGGAAGTTCCCTATAGTGGCTGTCTAATAGACAGCCACTAGAGGTGGAGTTAACCCTGCAAGGTAATTATTGCAGTTTATAAAAAACTGCAATAATTACACTTGCAGGGTTAGGAGTAGTGGGAGTTGGCACCCAGACCACTCCAATGAGCAGAAGTGGTCTGGGTGCCTGGAGTGTCCCTTTAAGATCTTTGTTTGTCGATATTTGTTGTCAGTATTTTTGTAGATATATATGTTTTTACCACACCATATTCAAAGGTATGTTCTGTAAAAACCTCTTCCTTTCTTACAGGTTTACTGTTCGGGAATGCAGTCTGATAGCCCCAAAGAATACATAACTTTGGTGAAAGGGGAAGCAGACAACTTTTCAGAAGTCTATGGATACAGGTATTGTATTACAATATGATAAGAACAGTACTGTAGTGTACATAAAAGGTATAAACAAAGGACCCTAACAGGGGCTATTAGTCCAAACAGTGGCTATAGCATTACAATTTCCTGGCATATAGCTTTATTATGATTTATTTCTATTCCGACCTTAATCAATGCACTAGAATCTTTAACTTACAGTATCCACAGAATCATGGTAATCCCGTAGTCAGCCTCAATGCATGATATTTATTTAAAAAAAAATGACACACATGTACAGTGGAGTTGATGCTGAGCTTTGGGTTAGTTCATCTCCACCTCTGGGCAATTTGTCCCTTTGAACAGGTTTGCTGAAAGCAACATCAAAGCATTTTTTTATTTTTATTTTAAATGTGCCTGAATGTGGCAATGATTTATACCCAAAAGAGTAATTCTAAAAATTACATATATAGTGTTCCATCATGCATACATTGCTCAGACTGTAAGAATTCTTGCAGTGGTGAGTATGGGGTGGATAATATTTTAAACTTTATCTTTACGGGTTGTGTCAAGACGTTAACATTTGCCACTGTCCTGCATGTTTCAAATAAAAAATAATTAGAAACATGTAAGGAGACCTGCTTTGAGTCTTGACCATTGGAAAAGTCACCAGAAATCAAGAAGGTTCGGAGAGAACCGATGCTTTAAAATATGTACATTATTAAATATGGCTGCAAAGTCGTATTGCCACCAAATACCTGTTGCTAAACTTCTTACACTCTGTTCTTCTTGATACTATTATCTAGTCACATATTTTTTAATTGCTAGGTTGCTGCTGTGCTAGTTAAAGGAACACTATAGGGTCAGGAATACAAACGTGTATTCCTGACCTTATAGTGTTTCACCCACCATTTAGGTGGCTTGCCCCCCTTCGTGTCCTTAGAAAAGGTGAAAACTTACCTTATTTCCAACGCTGCCCGGGCTTGTCAATGCTGGCCCTGCCCCAATCCTTCCTTGGTTACATCATCGGAATTGCTGCTTTTTAGCCACATGGAAAGCATTGGATTGGCTGAAATCGGCTGAAATCGGCAAAGAGGCGGAATGGGGGCACTATAGTATCCCATTAAAAAATTCATATTTCCGATTTCTCATCTACCACACATAGGTGAGGTTGGCCCATTTGGTAGATCCTCCCTTGAACATAGGGTATATATGTAATGGATACCAATACTCCAGCTTAGTATATCCGCAAAGAATCTCCCAAGTCCCCAGCGCAGTAGTGGTTATAGTAGTTAATATAGCTCCCAATCCCCCAAAAATTAGCCTAGACTTAATGAAGGGGTAAAATGATCTCTTTAATCCAGGCTCAATGGCCTGCTTTTATACAATACAGGGACACAGTACACACGCCCATGACACTCCCATAAACACCCCCCCAAAATGTCCCTAAAATGTCATGTCACCATGACTAAGCATAAAATGACAAATTATAGAAAACACACAATAATACATATTTCACGTGGAGGAACCCCCATAGTTTATACATCCCTGAACAGCCTGGATCTGAGCGCCCAAGTTGTCCAAATAGTGCTCAGATCCCACAAATACAGCCAAATCGCCAACGGGGTGAAGTTTTGACCAACCGCTCATTAGGCGCCTGCACAAAAATAGTTCCAAAGTTTTAGAGGTAGTGGTCGGTCATGTTCGGGAGTTCCAAAACGTACGAAAAAGGAGAACGGTTCTCCTGGATCATTGGTAATGTTTGTTCATGAGGTCTATACGAACAAACCTACCGAACAGATCTCTTCTGGCTTGCTGCGAAAGGAAGCAGGCGTTCATATAGTTTCACTGGTGTTCGCGCCGTCGAGTGTCCATCTTGGAATTCCAGACACTCGACGACCAAGTCCCGCTTCCTGCTCTCGTGCGACAAGATGGCTGACGATTTCTCCACCACGTGTCATTCAGTTATACGAATGGCGACCACACAGAGAGAGCACTTAATTCTTGCGATTTTCTTTGTACTTAATGAGTCGGTGTTCGGTACTTTTATAATCCCGAATGTGAGGAAGGCAGATAACAAAGTTTAGAATGGGTCCCCGAACTGAGAAGGCAACATATGGGTTTTGTCACAATATATTTAAGTGGATATTATTTGTTATTATTTATTTACTTACATATACTTACCCATACCATCAGGAGGCTGCATACCATCACATATGAGATTAAAGAATGTAGCCATATTTATCACGATAATAAGCAATCAGTTGAATTATATTGTCTGTACTAGTTTAGTTATCTACATCAAGACACCCTGATGATGTCATCAGTTGATAAGCTATTGGAAGTTGTTTAAGGCAAATTTGTGTATTCTCAGGAAAGATAATGTGTTTTAAATTACTATGTATTCTTTCAGATATACCTTATTGAGCCCATATGTTTAATTCTTTTTTTTTTTTTTTTTATCTGCTATCTATATTTTGTTAGGCTGAAAAATCCGTACGAGTGCCCTTTCAATGGAAGCAGAAGACATGACTGTGCATGTAAAAATGACTACCTTGCAGCAGGATACACCACGTTTAGTAAAATCCGACTGGACCTCATCTCTATGCAAATTAAAAGTAGGTTTAATCACGTATATTTTGACAGAGTTATTTGGTTCATGAATATGTAACTTGTTTTTGGAGTAGTCTGGAAGAGTGTCTGTG
This sequence comes from Pelobates fuscus, assembly GCF_036172605.1. Lineage (NCBI taxonomy): Eukaryota > Metazoa > Chordata > Amphibia > Anura > Pelobatidae > Pelobates > Pelobates fuscus. The sequence goes on along the minus strand of NC_086319.1, from coordinate 38,472,129 downwards.
TCTCCAAATTACTTAATATAGAGAATATGGCATTTCCTGATTTTCTAATGTGCAGTGCACCCACCAACCAGTACTTACCCCTGTGAAACTCACCTATATATAATTATAGCTATAAATTAACAAATTCTGAGTACAGATTTTATTTTTTTAACTAAGTGGATCCAGTGCTCACCATATGACTATGTGCAATAGAAACAAAGCGACGGGACACATGTTAATCACAAATGATTGATTTAAAGGTTATATCCACTCAATTTGAATCCCTTAACAAGAATTATAAACCTACTTAAATAAATATTCCACCCTTAATCTTATCAACCAACTAAGTTCCGGAGTTTGCTTCATTTTAAAATATGGGATAAATATACTGGTCATTTATATACCATAATCACTCACTACTTAATTTGCAGTTACCTTTGATTTATTCCCTTATTGACTTTTTGAAATCCTATGCATTCGTAACTTTTATACATTTTTGCTATGTGTTTGTTCCACTGTACTTCTGTAATACCAAGGTGCATCATTCTGAATGGAAGCCCCATGCTAACTGAGGTTGGTAGGCATAGTGATTGCTGGGGTCTGTTGTCTCTGAGATCACTTGCGTTAGAGGACCTTCACCTCACTGTTTCTATGTTGCTATTTTTACTATTTTCAGCTATTGCGATTTTTCTGTCTAATAATTTCCCTGTGATTTTTGACCGAGATGCATAGTTTTTAGTCTTTCTTTGTGCTTCTTTAGCTACAGATCTCAGTTTTGCCCACACAGTACATGGAAGAGCAGTTCCGTTTGCCACAGCAGGTGACTGTTACAGCTCCACTAAGTGTCCACAGGTAGGAGCCAATTAAATCACATCTACATTTATTCCAACCATCCAGTTGATAACATCAGTCACAATGGTATCACATAACATCATTATCTTAATGTTGCATGAGTAAAATAATGTTGTACAGGTTCGTATCCATACATTACCGAGGGATTAGTAAAATATATTTGCTGAAAAACAAACAAATAAATAAAAAAAAAAAACATATTTCTAACTGCACGACACTGAAACTCGACTTGACTCATTCAATCAATTGATTAATTAAAATTTATTTTATCTGCTAAGGTAATACCTACTGATACGTTTGTTTACAAACAATTACTAAACAGAGAATCAACAGCACTAACAATAACACAAACAAAAAGATTTCCATATAGTAGGTTTACACTCGTGTAATATGAATATGTATCGAATTATGTGACATATCACTGCAAATTCATTTTATTATTATTGTTTTGGTTTTATATTACAGGGGCAATTTAGTATTAACCTTTCAGGAACGGATTTTCGGATATCAAACACGGCTAAGTGGATTGCTCAAGGGAATTATGCAACTGTTAATGTTCACAAATCGCAGGTTGGTAAACTGCCCTATGCAAGTCCATGTAGAATAAAGTATAGTGATGTAATAAGTGCTCAATACACATATAAATACAATTATATACTTTACATTTAAGAGTAAGGGTACATGTACTATTGATAGTCTTCGAGTATGACCAGGCTTATAGACAATGCTATTATACAATTGATTGGAGCTCATGTTATTGACTTAAAGGGTTCCTATAGTGCCAGGAAAACAAACACGTGCCGTTTTCCTGGCACTACATGCTCTTGGAGTGCCCCCCTCCCTCGGTCCAGTGCCGGGCTTCCTCGGTGACCTCTCCTGCCCCGCTGACATCAGCTCCCGAGTGGAGCTGAATGCACATGTGCGGCCAGAGGCACGTGCGCATTAAAACCCGCTCATAGGAAAGCATTACTCAATGCTTTCCTATGGGGATCTTTTTTGATGTTGGACTCCATGAGGACATCCAGCATCAAATAAGTGCGATTTACTCAGTTTAAATCATGGAAACGGCCTCTAGTGGCTGTCAGGGAGACAGCCACTAGAGGCTGGATTAACCCTGCAGTGTTAACATAGCAGTTACTCTGAAATTGCTATGTTTCAGCTGCAGGGTTAAAACTTGGGGGACCTGGCACCCAGACCACTTCTTTGAGCTGAAGTGGTCTGGGTGCCTATGGGGGTCCTTTAAATGGGTCACTTAAGCCTTCCTGGAAATTAAAATAAATTTGAATAACCACAGAGCTATTCCCTATTTCAGACAATTACATTTTAAAATCATAAACATCTGTACCTCCTTTGCATTCTATCCCAACCTTACTCTGTTTAAAGGGATATTCCACTGCCCAAATACAAAAAAGAATAACAAATTGGTATCTATATCTAAACACAAGCTAACAGGGCATCTACCAGGGCACTTGGGGCATCATTTTTTTGCCTTGTTTGCCTCGTGGGAAATACTCAACTGGGTATAGTGGTGCACCGGAGCTCTGTGGAGGAGGTCCACTAGCCTCCAAAGGTTGAAGGCCATAGGCTTCACAGTGCAGGGTAAAAAAAAATCAAATTTATTTTTTTATGGTTCAAAGGACAAAATAAAGATACAACGATTCGGCCATGAGGCCTTAATCATGTATTTTCTATGAATCATTTTACACTAATTTTGTTTTATGTTCATGCCTTTCACATCACATGACCACAAAAAGAGGAAAAATCTCTATGTAAATATGTATACGTTAATTGTCAAGTTGTTTCATTTGATCTATACAGCACGCAACTTGCATGATTTTAGTCAGGTAGTCATAAAATGTTTTTATACTATAAGAAAATCATAAAACATCAATGTTTTATAAAATGTGCTCCAAAGTCAACATTTATTTAACTTTTTTTTGTTTAGGATGGATCAAAAATTTATGGCAGATGTGGAGGTTATTGTGGAAAATGTGTCCCCCACTCAAGTATTGGTCTCCAAGTCCAAGTGTAGTGAAAATGAAGACAGATTCAGATTGCAGTGGTGCTAGCATACCAGCCGGCCTCTCCCTGTTCACATATTGTTGCTGTACAGAAATAACGGACAGAACTCACTAATATACACAACCTGATCCGTCTCAAGATTTGAAAGAGGCTTATTGCAAAAATCTATTCTTCATATCAGTGTTGAGTAAGTCTATACTCATTTTAATACTTTTGCATACACTCATTGGCCACTTAAAATACACTTATCTATTTCTGGGTAGAACATACTGTTGCCACCAGCACCACCTGAATTCTTCACAGCATGGAATCAACAAAGTGGTGGAAAGAGTACATTGGTGACATTGTCAATGCTGACTCTCTAAAAAACACAATTCTTCATGACTTTTCAGCTTCACGGGGTGCTAAAACATCCCATTCCATATTGTCCCAAAACTCCAACACAGGATCAAGATATGGGGACTATGCAGACCATTGGAACAAACTGAAGTCAATTGGTGTATACTTTATACCATAGAACATTATAGTGCTGGGCATATACTGTGGACTATAAGCTATGTACTGTGTCAGCAACAATGCGTATGTGCTCTATGGTAATCAGTTTATGCAAAGTTGATTCTAGCATTGACAAGAAAACATTCTCCAAGACATTGTACCACAGTCGCCAAGCTGCACTGTTTACACCAGATATGATTGATCCAAGGCTTTGTGGCAAGTTCTGACCTTGCAACGTGCATGCTATAGCAGAAATTGAAACTTAGTAGAGTAAGTAATATCATTCCTATTATTATTGATCTACCTTCTGTTAGTATAATCCATCCACGTGAAGCTAAGATGACCTTCTATAAACCACTGTTGTAAAGAGTGGTTATTTGATTGTCTGTTGCTTTTCTGCAAGTTCAAACAAGTATGGGCATTAGTGTATTAGGTCTTTTTAGGAAAATACCCACGATGTACACTGACTACGGTGCCTTTACCATCTCAGGCTCACTGAGCTATTAAAATGCTAAAACTACCATGTCTAACACCAAACATCATAATATGGTTAAAGTCGGTGTAATGGAACACTCTAAACCTTTAAAGCACTTTAGCTTGCAAAAGTACTTTATAGGTTAACATAAATTAAAGTAATTAGCACTTTTATAAAGCCACTGGCTCCACCCTCTGGGTTGTCAATTAGGCAGCTCTTGCACAAAGCCGACACGAGGCTCCTTATACAGAAACATTGGTTTTGGTGTTTCCCTATTAGAAGGACCGCCGGTTTATCACTGCAATTACAATTCTTGTCACCTGTTTCCCAGTGCACTAGTGATGATATCCCAGGGTTGAGTGGAGCCCCTGGATTAGAAGATTAGAAGTAAGTAACAGGGACAGGAGGCCCAGAAATCTAAATCAACCAGAGTTGTAGTGGAGCAGGTCCCTTTGCCCCCAATGTGTATGTATATATATATATATATATTGATTATCGCTACAGTAAAAAAAAGTGACATGTGAATGTGTATATTGTATAATGCAGAGAGATTTATTGTTTGGTTATACACTACATGGCCAAAAGTTTGTGGACACGTCTATATGAGCTTGTTGGGTATCCCATTCTAAAACTATGGTCAATAATCTGTTGTTGCCTTTGTGGCTGTATCAGCTGCCACTCTTCTGTAAAGGCTTGTATTTGTGCCCATTCAGCTCAAAGAGCATTGTGAGGTAATGCACTGATGTTAAATGAAATGGTCTGGCTTACAATGGTGTTTCATTTCATCTCAAATATTTTGAATTGTGCTAAGGTCAGGTCTCTGTGCAAGCCACCATCCTTCCAAATCTAATTTATCAAACCATGTCTTTGGGAACCTGCCTTGTGCACAGGAGCATGTGTTAAAACAGGAACAGAACCTTTGCCAGACCGTTGCCACAAAGTTGAAAGCATGCACTTGTCTAAAATAATGTATTTCCATCCAGCAGTATTAACAGGTCTTGCCCAAAGCCTGAAAACCAGTAGCAGACTATTAGCTCTTCTCCATTAACCTTGAAGTAGACACTGTGTGTTAAAGTAGTTTGCATTATATTTGTGTCATTTACACACCGATTCTTCCATCAGAGTGCCAGAACATGAAGCCTGATTCATCATTCTCAAGATAGCCTGTGTCCACCCCTCCATAGTTCAGTAATGGTGTGTTTTACACCACTCCAGCTGACTATTTGCATTGCGCATGCTAATGTGCAGCTTGTGGACAGCTGCTTGACCATGGAAACCCATTTCACAAAGATTCCAATGCACAGTTCTTGTGCTACTGTTGTTTCCAGAGGCAGTTTGAAATACCATAGTGAGTGATACAACAGATGATTGTTCTGTTCTAAACAGTTTAACAATCAGTGCCCCAGCTCTGTGAGAATGTGTGGTCTACCAGTTGGACTTTTCTTACTCCGAGATGTTTCCACTTCACAATAGCAGCACTTACAGTTGACCAAAGCAGATATAATCAGGCAGGATGTGTGCCATCTTATAACAGTGCCATGTTTAAAGTTACTGAGCTATTTAATAAGTCATATTTTACTGCCAATTATTGTCTTTGTAGATTATATGTGTTGAATAATATCTACCTGTTAGCAATGAGTCAGGATGAAACGCCTGGACTGAATAATTAGTAGGTATTTGCATATACTTTGGCCACATAGTGTAGTTTTAGCAGTAAAGTATGTCTTAAATAAATGTTAACGCATGTTATAGCCAATTAACTTTTAGGATAAAATGCAAAGGTCATAATTAATACACAACATTTGCGAAAAAAATAACCTTTCATAAATTAACTGGATACATTAGTATATAGGTAAACTCAAGAGTAAAATTACCAAGTTTTCAACAGTATTCTGAGTAGTAGGTGCAGAGTATGGTAAGGCCAACCACTAGTTTGGTTAATGTAAGTACATACAAAAAAATACCAAATTCTCTCCAAATGTAAAAAAGAACAAAGTCCATTTATTTAGTCTGTTACGATTGCCTCCAGGCTAGCAGGAGGTTGGATCGTTTGGATGTCTTGGTTCCCGAACACAAAGAGTCGAACGGAGCTGTAATCGGTAGAGACCTGTAAGTGTAGAATCTCCCACTAGCTATAGCCCAGCTAGGATACCCTTTTCCCACAAAACGAGTCGAGGCTGCGATTTGAGGGTCAAAATAAGAACTGGCTTTACTGACACAGTACAGCGTTATTTATGCAAACATTCTCGGTCCAGGGACAACCCCACTGGACCGAGTGGCATGTCGGGACAAAACATACATTCAGCCAATAACAATATACTGTATCCTTTGAAATAAGTCCCCGCCCTTCTTGAGGATAATGAATCCAATGGCTGGAATGCCTCGATTATCCCCAAGGGCCCAAAATCCCACGTGGAATAACCATAAGAGAAAACAGTATAAAATACACAATTATAATATTTCACTAGGAATCCCTCACATTCCACCCATCATTAGGTAGCTCGGTTCAGAGCGCATCATCCATGCGAATAGCGCTCCGATCTCACAAATGGCATGTTCAGTCTCTGGCATACATAGTCTCTCGTATGTTTTTAGTCCCGAACACGAGGTGGCGGCCATGTTATAAGCGCTGACAATAGGCAGCGGCACCTCGGTGTGAACTTATGGAGCTCTCCACGGCCAGACGGATATACGAACCCTCGCTCTCTGTCTGGAAGTTATTACCGTTCGGGGTACGAATCGGGGACCGCCCGGGAGGGTACTTAGCCTGCGGTTAACCACAACATTCCATCTCAATTAGCTTGTGGTTAACCGCAAACCGCAACTCCCTGGGTGATCAAGTGGCGGCACACGTCTTCAGCTGGGTGGTCGGCCGTTCGGTACTTCCAGAGGTGACCGGGGTTAAGTGGCGGCACACGCCGAGAACTGGGGGGTCCGTCGTTCGTTTGTCGAACTTCGGTATCAATCCTTTCGGGTATTTGGTAGTTTTCCAGCAAAAAGGTCAGTAGTAGCAGCGATGAAACAGTAATAATGTAACAGTAATGTAACATAGTCTTTTAAAGAAAACAAAAAAAAATGTATATCTATGATCCTACAAGCAGTGTTTTTAAAGTTGTGTCCATATAATAACTCTTGTATGGTCGCTCGGCATTTATAATCAAGCAGATCCAATAAAGGACAAAATAGAAAATAAACAACTTATAACATCATATTCAAAAAGCTAAATTAAATTAAATTAAGCAAAGTTGGTCAAGTATGAATGTATTGCCTTCTAATACCATCATGGAAGAGCAGAGCAGAGCACACCCCAAGGTTTTGCCAAAATGATGTCTGTTTCAAAGAAACAAACTGCACGTGAGAAGTACCTTACACATTTAATTTGCTTTTATGAAAAGATTGAAGAAAATACTTTTTTTTTTTTATTTTACATGTGGAGTGTATTTTTGGCATCTTTATTTGATAAACTAACTGGATTCCATCAGAGCCAAAAATATTGCAGAATATAAAATCTTTATATTCCAATTGTTGTTTTTTTTGTTTTTTTTTTTACATTTTATTACAGAGTACAATGTTTAACCTGCAATAAGTGATAGTGAGTAATAATAACAAGTAAATAACCGAGAATTCTGCGTAGAACATTATCAAAACTGTATGCAACTAATGATAAATAGGAGCAATCGTGATGAATGAGGAACAGTCATGCATAACTATGCCAGAAATGTAGGCAGCCAGAGATGAATAAACACGTCTAAGTACAAAAAGAACAAGAAGAATACAGAGTAATATCTAATCAATTGTTCTGTATATGTGCGTGTGTGTGTGTATATATATATATAAAAATTACAAAAATCAAATCAACCCATCTCTACAAATTACAAGTGGAATCACTACTCTATACCAATGCTACAAAACCACCTACATAAAACATCAATGGTAATATAATAATGATAATAATAATAATATATATATATATATATATATATATATATACATTATTATATGAATTAGCAATGCATCATTTTTCTTGTATATATACACACATATTCATGTACATGTATTTTTGTAGTGACCTACAAACATGTATCTTTTTTTTCTCTCACGTCAATGAATTACTAATTGTACCGTAAAGGTTGATACATTCCTGAAGGAGATTCCAAACATTATCAGGTCTCAGACCTTCCGTCAGATAAGTGATCACTTGTGACTTCAATGCAATATTGAAGAAACTGCCACCGAGCTGATTGCCACCGAGCAATGTCTTGCAGTTTAGAATGTAAGGTACAATGACATAATTTTAGAGGGTGGAATGTTTTCTGGTAACATTCAATTTTTGTGGTACTTCACTCTTAGAAGTTGCCTTAGGATTTACCCTTGATCATGCTAGAACAGACACTGTACTCTACTCTGTGAGTCCAAATCAAGTCCTAAGTTCCCATTTGGATAGAGAGCACTCCATTATTAATCATTTCTATTAAAAGTATCTATCTGGGGATAAAACTGCATATCCAAAAAAGCACTGCCTACGTTTATGGTAAGAATGGAACACATTGGCTCCTCATTGGCTCCTCATTGGCTGAGCCTTGTATTGGTCTGGTAGGGGTCGGTTTCAAGAAACTTCAAAGCTAATTTTTAACCTTTTTATCCTTTTTCTTAAAATTTAGTGAATACGTGTATATATATTTACATAATTACACCTATATAGTTTATGTAAATAAAAATTTATTAAATATTTACAAAAACTTAAAAGAAAAATATCTATTTATAACCTGAAGGATCATAAAATTACTACTTTTCTACTGGAAAAAAAGAAAGAAAATATTTACAAATGTGATTCATAATTTGTTTAACCTTAGGGCATATTCTCAGGTATAAAAATGCATTTCACGTATGCATTGTCTCTGCCCTTTACTATCTGTCAAATAGTTTTCATTTTGCAAGAACTATATCGTTGTATTTCATTAGATGAACTATGGTATTGCAATAACCTATAGGTTATTGTGTGGCAGCTGTAAACCTAAAAAATGTTTGAAACTCTGCAATTTGTCGTAAGGATTATTCACTAAACTGGAAATTGCAGAGAATCGACAAATAAACTGCAACGTTTTGGCCACAATAGCTGGAATGGAAAGGTTCTCTGAGTTCTTTATCCAGCTGTTTTATTTTGGCCTGAAATTGACAAAGGCCACGCCAGTTCTTCACAAGTCCTGTTTTATTGCATAAGCCCGTATACAAGGTGCTACATTTTTAATCTAACAGAGACATTCATTTGCACTATGTGAATCAATTTGATAGAATAAGATTTCCCGTTCTATTGTAGAGAATGTTTGAAATTATATTTGTAAGTTTGTAAGTTATATAAATATTTATGGAACATCATTCTACGTGTTTGTGATTTTTCTTACACAGACAATGTTTCTAAAAGTGCCAATTTCTGTACGTGAAAAATGCAGGGTCCAAGATTTAATCAGGATATCTTTAGAGGACGGAGAATCTTCGGATTGCCCTGGTTATCCACCCATGTTATCACTATATATATATATATATATATATATATATATATATATATATATATATATATATATATACATAATGACTTAATGAACTCAGTTTTTGCACTTATTTTTTGTGTGTACGGAATTCAGCCTCAATGATTTGGTGGTTTCCATCACGGGATGGTCCTACGGTTGTCTCCCAATGAGCAGTGTGGTCACTGACAGAGTAAGATTGACTCCTACCTGTAAATGTTTTGTGCTATCCTGTGAATTCTAATTATTATTATTATTATTATTATTATTATTATTGGTATTTATATAGCGCCAGCTTATTCCGAAGCGCTGTTACCTGAGAGGGGATATGATAACATTATACAAATATGTTCGGGGCCAATACAAACCATTGTGTGGAAATCTATTCACAAACCGGACTTTACATAGGACACGAGGTCATGCGTTTAGACTGGAAGAAAGAAGATTTTGTCTAAGGTAAAGGAAAGGTTTTTTTTTTACTGTAAGAACAATCAGGATGTGGAATTCTCTGCCTGAAGAAGTGGTTTTATCAGAGTCCATACAGATGTTCAAACAGCTACTAGATGCATACTTGCAAAAACAGAATATTCAAGGATATAATCTTTCAATGTAGGGTAATAACTGCTTGATCCAAGGATAAATCTGACTGCCATTCTGGGGTCAAGAAGGATTTTTTTTCCTAGCTTGCTGCAAAATTGTGCTTCAATCTGTTTTTTTTTTTTTTTTTTGCCTTCTTTTGGATCAACAGCAAATAACAAATGTGAGGAATGATGAACTTGATGGACGCAAGTCTCTTTTCAGTTATGTAACTATGTAACTATGAAACTATGTAACAATAATAGGGGAATTTACCAAATGATACAATAACAAAATGAAACAGGAACAATATAGGTAGTTGGGGACCCTGCTCAAACGAGTTTACAATCTAGAGGATCAAACGTGTATTGCAACATCTTGAAAACCTACGTTTAAATGATGAAGAGGCTAAAGATTTAATCTACAAACTCATCTCTTTGGGAAGTTTATTAAGCAATTGTGGAATTCTCTCACACCAGGCTCCTGTATGATATCCCTCTCAGATGCAAGCTTCACATTTGGCAGTCTTTCTTTACATTTGGATATTTTTGCTCTTTAACTCTTGAATTTTTATACCTGACTGTCGCTAGATCGTGGGAAGCCAAACGTAGATCCAATTCTATTACAGAACTGCAACCTCCCCTGAAGCTGTTCCAGTGTTAAGGCAGTTTTTATGATTTTGGTATTAATTTCAGAAAGCTAAATGTATATACAAAGCTGGGACTGAAGGGGTCAGTGTATATAAAATACATGTTTGTTCTTCAGCCAGACATGAGCCAGAACAGCTGCCTTTATTAAAGCATAACACAGACACATAAATACTGCATGGCTTGATCTCTACCTTTGTACAGGGATACATTTATCAGAAACAGAATGTGTTTTGTTATTTTATTGCCAATTTCAACAAACCTAACATGGGATCATCCAAGCCAGTGATTATAAAACTATTGTGAATGTACGTTTAACACATATCGTTTGAAAGTCAAGCAGCAAAAATTTTATATTAGATGTAATCAATTATCTATTTTTTTAGTTAGGAAAAAGTCCAAGAATGATTTGATATCCAATGTGTAACAAACAATGACATAAATTAACATTCAAGTGGAGGGTTTAATGAATTTAAACATATACACGAGAACAGGTACAGTGCAATCAATAGTTTTAAGATTTAATTAAAAAATATATATTTTTATATAATTCCTTAAATTGAGGGATATTCACCTCTAGCCCTACAGTGTCACTTAATCACGCCAGGATATGAACCAGTCCTTACATGTCTGTATGCGTGTGTATAAATGCAGAGCAGGATTAGGGTCTGTGGCCCAGGGGTGTTAATGGACCCCAAATCCATGAATATGCTTAGCCCCATTAACAAGCCCTATGTGAAAAATGAAGGACCCAAACTGGTAAGCAACTTTGTTATTATTATTATTATTATTATTATTATTATTATTGCGCTTTACAATATTATGAGAAGGGGGATTTAACTATAAATAGGACAATTACAAGAAAACTTACAGAAACGGTAGGTTGAAGAGGACCCTACTCAAATGAGCTTACAGTCTATAGGGGGTGGGGTAAACACATTAGGACAGGAAATAGCAATCAAATAAGATGGGAGTTAAGCAGAACTGGAGGAGAGAGTAAAGTGCTGCCCTTTAGGAGAGAGCAAGAGACAGGTATGTAAGGTAGAGGTTACTCTGGGAGCAGAGGCGGCTCTCTAATTAGGCGGTTTAGGCGGCCGCCTAAGGCCTCGCGCTGGCTGGGGCCTCGCGGCCGCCTAAACCGCCTGTTGGCAGAGTGTGTCAGGTCCTCGGTCAGTGACCGAGGACCTGACACCAGGAGGGGGCCCGGCGGCTTGCCCGGTATGCCGCCGGGTGCGAGGCCCCTCCTGGCTGCCAGGCCGGCCACCGCAGACACTGGTCTGCAGCTCCGCAGTGTGCAGAGCTGCAGACCATGTGACTCGCGAGAATTGGCCAATCAGAGCGTTGCCGCGGGTTACCACGGCAACGCTCTGAAATCTCGCGAGATTACACGGTCTGCAGCTCTGCGGAGCTGCAGACCGGGAGCAGTGGCCACCGGACCACCAGGGAGCCCACTGGACCACCAGGGAAAGGTAGGCTCTCCCTCCCCATCACCCCTCACCACACTCAGGCTCACCCCGACCACCATCACCCCCCACCACCCTCAGCTTTACCCCCCACCACCATCACCCCCACCACCCTCAGCCTCACCCCCACCACCATCACCCCCACCACCCTCAGCCTCACCCCCCACCACCATCATCCCCCAACACCCTCATCTTCAACCACCATCACCCCCACCACCCTCAGCCTCACCCCCACCACCATCACCCCTCCCCACCTTCACCATCACCCCCCACCACCCTCAGCCTCACCCCCACCACCATCACCCACCATCACCACCCTCAGCCTCACCACCCACCACCATCACCCACCACCACCCTCACCATCACCCCTCCCCACCACCCTCAGCCTCACCCCCACCACCCTCAGCCTCACCCCCACCACCCTCAGCTACACCCACCAACACCATCAGCTTCACCCCCCCACCACCATCACCATCACCCCCCACCACCCTCAGCCTCACCCCCCACCACCATCACCCACCATCACCATCACCACCCTCAGCCTCACCCCCCACCACCCTCAGCCTCACCCCCACCACCATCACCCCTCACCACCCTCACCATCAGCCCTCCCCACCATCACCCCCCACCACCCTCAGCCTCACCCCCACCACCCTCAGCTACACACCCCCACCACCGTCACCATCACCCCCCACCACCGTCACCATCACCCCCCACCACCCTCAGCTTCACCCCCACCACCCTCACCATCACCCCTCCCCACACTCAGCCTCACCCCCACCACCACCCTCACCATTACCCCTTCACCCTCAGCCTCACCCCCACCACCCTCAGCCTCACCATCCCCCATAACCCCCCACCACCCTCAGCATCACCCCTCACCACCCTCAGCTTCACCACCCACCACCACCCTCAACATCACCACCCTCAGCATCACTCCCCACCACCACCCTCAGCATCACCCCCCTCAGCATCACCCCCCTCAGCCTCACCCCACCACCATCACCCCACCCTCAGCCTCACCCCCACCACCATCACCCCTCCCCACCCTCACCATCACCCCCCACCACCCTCAGCCTCACCTCCCACCACCCTCAGCATCACCCCTCACCACCCTCAGCTTCACCACCCACCACCACCCTCAACATCACCACCCTCAGCATCACTCCCCCCACCACCCTCAGCATCACCCCCCTCACCCCTATCAGCATCACCCCCCTCAGCATCACCCCCACCACCCTCAGCCTCCCCACCCTCACCATCACCCCTCCCCACCCTCACCATCACCCCCCACCACCCTCAGCCTCAACCCCCACCAACATCACCCACCTTCACCACAATAAGCCTCACCACCCACCACCATCACCCCCACCACCCTCACCATCACCCCTCCCCACAATCACCCCCACCACCCTCAGCCTCACCCCCACCACCCTCAGCTACACCCACCACCACCATCAGCTTCACCCCCCCACCACCGTCACCATCACCCCTCACCACCCTCACCATCACCCCACACCACCATTACCCCCCACCACCCTCAGCCTCACCCCCACCACCCTCAGCTACACCCCCCACCACCGTCACCATCACCCATCACCCCCCACCACCCTCAGCTTCACCCCCACCACCCTCACCATCACCCCTTCCCACCCTCAGCCTCACCCCCCCACCACCCTCAGCCTCACCCCCCACCACCCTCAGCCTCACCCCCCACCACCCTCAGCCTCACCCCCACCACCCTCAGCCTCACCCCCACCACCGTCACCATCACCCCCCACCGTCACCATCACCCCCCACCACCGTCACCATCACCCCCCACCACCGTCACCATCACCCCCCACCACCCTCACCATCACCCCCACCACCCTCAGCCTCACCCCCCACCACCACCACCATCATCCCCCACCACCCTCATCTTCAACCACCATCACCCCCACCACCCTCAGCCTCACCCCCACCACCATCACCCCTCCCCACCTTCACCATCACCCCCCACCACCCTCAGCCTCACCCCCACCACCATCACCCACCATAACCACCCTCAGCCTCACCACCCACCACCATCACCCCCCACCACCCTCACCATCACCCCTCCCCACCACCCTCAGCCTCACCCCCACCACCCTCAGCCTCACCCCCACCACCCTCAGCTAACCCACCACCACCATCAGCTTCACCCCCCCACCACCATCACCATCACCCCCACCACCCTCAGCCTCACCCCCCACCACCATCACCCACCATCACCATCACCACCCTCAGCCTCACCCCCACCACCATCAACCTCACCACCACCATCACCCCTCACCACCCTCACCATCACCCCTCCCCACCATCACCCCCCACCACCCTCAGCCTCACCCCCACCACCCTCAGCTACACACCCCCACCACTGTCACCATCACCCCCCACCACCGTCACCATCACCCCCCACCACCCTCAGCTTCACCCCCACCACCCTCACCATCACCCCTCCCCACACTCAGCCTCACCCCCACCACCACCCTCACCATTACCCCTTCACCCTCAGCCTCACCCCCACCACCCTCAGCCTCACCATCACCCATCACCCCCCACCACCCTCAGCTTCACCCCCACCACCCTCACCATCACCCCTTCCCACCCTCAGCCTCACCCCCCACCACCCTCAGCCTCACCCCCACCACCCTCAGCCTCACCCCCACCACCGTCACCATCACCCCCCACCACTGTCACCATCACCCCCCACCACCGTCACCATCACCCCCCACCACCCTCACCATCACCCCCCACCACCCTCACCATCACCCCTCCCCACCATCACCCCCCACCACCCTCAGCCTCACCCCCACCACCCTCAGCTACACACCCCCACCACCGTCACCATCACCCCCCACCACCGTCACCATCACCCCCCACCACCGTCACCATCACCCCCACCACCCTCACCATCACCCCTCCCCACCCTCAGCCTCACCCCCACCACCCTCACCATTACCCCACCCGCAGCCTCACCCCCACCACCCTCAGCCTCACCATCCCCCATAACCCCCCACCACCCTCAGCCTCACCTCCCACCACCCTCAGCATCACCCCTCACCACCCCCAGCTTCACCACCCACCACCACCCTCAACATCCTCCCACACCCTCAGCATCACTCCCCCCACCAACCTCAGCATCACCCCCCTCACCCCCCTCAGCATCACCCCCCTCAGCCTCACCCCCCACCACCCTCAACATCACCACCCTCAGCATTACCCCCCACCACCCTCAGCATCACCACCCTCAGCATAACCCTCCGTCACCACCCTCAGCCTCCCCCCACTCACCATCACCCCCTCCTTCTCACATCACCCCTTCTCACTCTCACATTATCCCCTCTCAATCTCACATTACCCCCTCTCACTCTCACATTACCCCCTCTCACTCTCACATTAGCCCCCCACTCTCACATTAGCCCCCCACTCTCACATTAGCCCCCCCACTCTCACATTAGCCCCCCCACTCTCACATTAGCCCCCCACTCTCACATTACCCCCCCCCCACACTCACATTACCCCCCTCTCACTCTCACATTACCCCCTCTCACATTACCCCCTCTCACATTACCCCCCTCTCACATTACCCCCCTCTCACTCTCACATTACCCCCTCTCACTCTTACATTACCCCCTCTCACTCTCACATTAACCTCCCTCATTCTCACATTAACCTCCCTCATTCTCACATTAATCCCCTCACTCTCACATTAACCCCCCTCACTCTCACATTAACCCCCTCTCACTCTCACATTACCCCCTCTCACTCTCACATTACCCCCTCTCACTCTCACATTACCCCCTCTCACTCTCACATTAACCCCCCTCACTCTCACATTAACCCCCCTCACTCTCACATTACCCCCTCACTCTCCCATTAACCCCCTCACTCTCACATTAACCCCCTCACTCTCACATTACCCCCTCTCACTCTCACATTACTATCACCCCCCGCTCCCTCTCTCATTACCATCACCCCCCGCTCCCTCTCACATTACCATCACCCCCCGCTCCCTCTCACATTAACATCACCCCCCGCTCCCTCTCACATTACCATCAACCCCCCGCTCCCTTTCACCATCACCCCCCGCTCCCTCTCACCATCACACCCCCCGTTCCCTCTTACCATCAGCTACCCCATACACATAGGGTCTCAGACAAAAACGCAAACATGCTCACAGAGACATACATTCGCACACACAAGGATACTCTCTGTCAGACACACTCTCAGGCACATACACAGGTAGACAGTGCATCAATGTGTATATGTGACACTTTTTTGTTAGTGGGGCCTCATGTTTGCGTTTCGCCTAAGGCCTCATAAAGTCTAGAGCCGCCTCTGTCTGGGAGGCTATACGTTTTCCTAAAGAGATGGGGTTTAAGGCACTTCTTAAATGATTGAAGACTAGAGGAGAGTCTGATGGCAGTAGGCAGGCTATTCCATAGGAAGGGAGGAAGGGAGCCACCCGCGAGAAGTCCTGCAAGTGTGAATTGGCCGTACGGGTGCGAGCAGCGGACAGGAGATCCCCATGGAATCTTAATCTGTCTCTGTAAGTGCATGAGAATCCCTAAATTCAGCCACATTTTTATTTATTTTTTTGTAATAAAAAGAGAATTGGCATTTTTGTTTTGTTTAGACCAATATGTCCAAAGGGGAAATGTCATATCCCTGAAAATGTGCAATGACCTGATCAGTTCTCCACAATTCCAAATTTAGAGAATAAACCCCTTTTCCTGCACTGAGAATGACTTGCCAGTGTCTTGTACACAGGAATCCTAAAATCTGGCCCCCAGATGTGTATGGCCTACAACTACCAGAATTCTTTTGATGCAGTAGATGGTAAGAGCATCATTAATGTTGTAGTTCGGCAATATCTGGGGGGCCAGAGTTTGAGAAGCCTGGATTAAAAAGTTGCTGAATGCAGTATTGTGTATGCAAGTGATTTCCAGAGACTAGGCAGAGCTTACAAACTCATACACATGAACTAAAACATACAGAAGTACAT
The DNA here is from genome assembly GCF_036172605.1 of Pelobates fuscus. Lineage (NCBI taxonomy): Eukaryota > Metazoa > Chordata > Amphibia > Anura > Pelobatidae > Pelobates > Pelobates fuscus. Next base: position 38,455,069 of record NC_086319.1, on the reverse strand, counting down.
GTTTTCTTAGAATCACCATGAGATAACATTCTTTCAAGCTTTTAAGTCTTTCAAAAGGAATGCCATACATTTCTCAGACCACATAAACATAAAATCTGTTACAATGTAAACTCGAACATTTAATTTCTTTGAAGATTTCCTTGTCAAAACAACCATAAAATTTAAATAAATAATAATAATAAAAAAAAACATTCGGTAATGGAGAACATATCTCTTTTCTGTTTTTATATCACATTACTGCCTACACCACTTATTACTGAAAGTGATTTTGCTCCATTAATATTTATTTATGTATTGAACAATTCAGACAGGAAAGTTATCTTAACAAAAATTTGACTGTTTTTAAGTAGATAGTAATGATTTCATCGCTCGGTCTGGTCGCCATCTGAGTCAATAAAAGAATGATCATAGTGAGTTCAGGTACGAAGACTTTCTAGTCTAGAAAACCAGATGAGATGTATTCAGTAAACCAGGAGCAAAACTGACTAAGACACTGCAAATTTTAGGCTGAACTAACCAGGCATAAAACATTAGCTGTAGCTATTTTGGTGTGTTCCCTTATTATTTGCAAGTGTGCCAACATATAATTAGTAAGATTCGGGCCACGCAATCTATGTTAAAATGTACAGCTTTTGTTTCGCACATGTTGATTGAAAATCTTTATTAACCTATGCAGCTAATTCTCCAGTTATACATCTCGGTTAACTCATTTAGTATTTTAGCATATATCATCAAGAGAAAACTTGTGAACTTCTTCGAGATGTCATCCATGTATTACTATAGGGAGAGATGTTGAGCACTTTAATATTGCAGATTTGAAAGAATAAAAAAAAGATGTGAATTTTTTAAATTGGACACATCTTTCTGAATTACGGAGGACTGCTGTATGCTGCTTGCTATTGAAATTAATCTCATGATGAATTGTACCGTCATGTTGCAGCATTCTGATAAGTGAGTTTGTATCTATATTATATCAATGTCAAGTTAAATATGGACTGCAGATTAGTGGCTTTGAACATACTGGGAGGTTGAATGGTATACGCTTTTGATTTTTCAGTTTAGCTAATAGCTTTGAGAAATCTTCATTGAAGATAATTTTTTTTCATGCAGATTATTATGGGATATCTTTTCAGGTAGTGGTGAGATAATCTGGGATCTGGTCAAATAAACAAGCTGGGGCAGGAGTTTCTGAGACAGTATAATTAAGGAGTATAGCCAAAATAAACTGAACAATTTAGGACACCTGTTAAAGAGCCAGAACTGTGTACAAGTACTGAGGAGAGGCGAGAATGGCTTTTCTTAAGTCCTTTCTCAGTTAAGACTAATAGATTCTTGTAAATGATCAAGAAAAAAAGTGACTTGCGCATCGATTTCACTAGCAGGTGGTAAGCTTCGCATAAATATATACAAACAAAACAGAATATGTGCACACAACCCCAGTGAAAAAAACAGTGATGGTATATAAACAGAATGAAACTTCCCTTCGTGGGGTTAAGTTTCCAGAACAAGGTCCCCAAAGACTTCCTCTTGTCTTCAATACAAATGCAAAATAGAATAGGGGATCATCTGCTAAATACAGATAAAATGGAGAGACATAGCGTTTAACTGTGTGAGAGTGAGTGAGGTATTATAGTTTACAATTGGCCACTCACGAATTATCAGATGTAAATCAGCCTTGAGTGAAATCTTTTTCTTCTGATTCTTCACACTCCCATCAGTCAAGCAGAGTATTAGCTCAAAAGAGAAAGTATATGGAGAAAAATAAAGTGCAATTCCAGAGTAAAGTATAAAAATAATTTAATAACTTACATATAAGTTAAAAGCAATGAGTATATCACCACTGGGCGTCCGGTAAGCTTCGCATAGCTTGGCCAAGTCTTGTTTAAATAAATTGAGTGTACAGCATCAACCATTTTGTTGTGACAAGTAGATGACACTTGTAGGTTATTCATAAAATTGAGAACCTGGGATTATTGACAAGGGAATTGCAAGCTGAAGACCAAAGTAGCCAAATTAAAAAAAAAAAATCTACACATCAGCTATTTTTCAAGCTATTTTTTGGGGGACAAGAATGTTCCTAGTCAGTTTGCTACAGTTCCCTGTTTAGTGAGTAAAGTCTAAAGAAAAAAAATATTCAGCTGACATGTAGGCTTTAACAACCATGCTGTAAAAACGAACCTTTATGTCTGTGGTTATTTGAATACATTCCCTTCAGTGAAGCCCAGGTTCACTAGTTTGTGTGAGGTGAAGGTTTATAAGAAGCTGACACAAGAACGTTAAAATTAACATAGAACATCTAATTCCTTTTCAACATAAGGGAAGATCCTGGGATTATTCTGGACATTACTGACCTCTGCTTTTATAGCTATTTTAAATAGATACATTTTTATAGCTATTTTAAATAGATTGTGAATCACTTATGGGAACTAGAAATCATATTGTTAGCCACTTTTTTTCAGTTTCCAATGCACACGGTAAAGCAGGGGTTTCTGATGTTTTAAAACTACAGCTTCCATGACGCTTTGTCATTCTAAAGCATTCTAAAGACATCATGGGCGTTGTAGTTGTACAACGTCTGGAGATCTACCTGTTGGGCTCCCCTGCATTACAGGAACATGAGTTGATGGCTGGCAAATGTTAATTCTGTGCTTAATAGGCATTTGCCATCAACACATAGAGCATGCTGGCGACAGACAACCAATGTGGTATGGCCTTTCCTCTGTGTCACTCAAGTCCTCCCTTCAGCCTGAGCTTTGGGATGTCCCTCCCCACTGATGAAGGGTGGAGCTGCAGGGTAAACTTGGTGTTGGCACTGTGTCGAGGTTGAGTTTTTCCATTCCACTTTTCCTAGAACAAATCAGTCGAGGATTACAACTATTAAGCAATAAAGGAGTTGAGGATTACAACTAATAAGCAATAAAGAAGCACAATTATCCAAACTAAGCACTTCTCAATGCTTAAAAAATCACAAATTATTTGTGCCTTTATTAGTGAAATGATATCTTCAGCTGGCAGTCGGTACGTGAGGCTGAATGTTTTGAAAATTATTTCATCTAACTCATTAGACCCTTGAGAGGTAGTTGACCACAGTTACCACATGGGTACAGGGTATGTATATTGTAGGATTCTACCTCGTTAAGGACTGTCACCACTCTCTATGGTTGAGGGGGGAGGGATGCTTTCACTTGTGGAGACTCTCAACCTAGAAGTATTCTTTTATTTTTTTTCATAGTGTAGAGGGGACTGGGAGTACTCTATCTACCACCCTTTACTCTCTCTAAATCACACGTTTCCATCTTCTAATCGTCAACCTTTAATTTTCTTTCTTTCCCTCCCCCATCCTTGTCCTATCTAACCAAAAATTACTTTACATCCCGATGCATCAAAGCACCTAGCTTTCTCCATGTATAATGTTAGGGTCTTAAATAAGCGCAGGAGTAGATTGCTGGGGGAATTGTGGTTGCCTTTCTCCAGGAGATTCATTTTAATGAAGGGTCAAATTTAACACTGAGAAATGTTTGTTTTGTGATGATGTTCTTCTCCAATAATGCTGAAACATAAAAAAAAAAAACAGGAGTAGCCACCCTAATTACTAGGGATGTCCCCTTTACCCACATTGCTTACTGTCCCTTTGATAGGTTCTTGTTTATTAAGGGGACAATAGCTGCCTTAACCTATACCTTTGCTTCCATTTATACTCCTTCATAACAAGGTACTGATCCAGTTGGAGAAATGTCATGAGAGAAATCTGGTTATGGGGGTGTGACTTATATGTGCTGTTGCATCCAGAGGCAGACACGTCCAGGGGGCCATGTGCCATTCCACTCAGACATCTACGTAGAATTAGGAAGGTGCTCTGTAAGTGGGCCCTGGTGGATTACTGGCGGGTAAAGAACCCAGAGGGCAGGGATTACACTATTTCTCACAGACTCATGCTTCATACAGCTGCATTGGTTATATTTTTGTTGCCCAAGAATACCTTTCCAATCTGACTGAAGCCAAAATAGGGCTGTTCTTCTAGTTGGACCATGAACTGGTGGTAGTGAAGTAAAGTCCTCGCTGTGTTACCCTGCAGAGAGATACCAGAGGTTTAACAAGACTTACAAGAACCAGGCACCAGGCAACACTTTTGGAATTGAATAACTATATCAAAGATAGCACCATCACTGGGGTGCCCAAGCCAGTCATATAGGAAGCTCACAAGAGCTTCATTAGGGGATATTAAATCAAAATAGGTGCAGGGAGTTCAGATCAAATGGTTGTTGAAAAGGATCTTGCATCTAGAAAAAGAACATAAGCAAAGGGTGACTAACGAGGTCTTTTGAGGTGGCTGCATGATATGATCACACCAAAACAATGGCTAATTTTTCAAAAATCCAAATGCTTCTTTGAATATTTCAATAAATGCAGCCACCTGTTAGTGCGTATGCTCCAAAAAAGGCGATCTCAATGCCACATCCATGCTATTCACAAGAGGCAAATGACAATAACAAGGTTTCCCAAGCAAACCTCTAAAGCATTTCAAGAATACTAGCACAAACTTGTCAGGGTGGCAGTCCGAAGACCGGGACCCCTGTGCCGGATGTAGTTGCTGAGGAGTCTTCAGCGTGGTAGTGGATAAGTAGGGCCTGGTGCAGGGTAACCACACGTCCCCTGGTGTTGAGCACCAGCGTTTGTGCGGCCACTTACCAAGACCCTGATGCAGCTTATACGGAAGCTAGAGCAGATGAATGCTGGGATGTATCCAGTACTAGAAACAAGGTAAGACTAGAATAGACACCAAACAAGAAAATAAGACAAAACTAGTAGAACCCAGAACCAGAGAAGGATAGAAAGCAGAACCCAGAACATGTACACAATACAAAAGGGAAACATAAACAGAACATGGCAGGACAGGACTGTACATGGACTGGGAATACAAAATAAAACAAGTCAAGCGATTAAAGGCAAAACAAGAGGAGACAAAACTAAGTACTATATATGTAAAACATTGGAGATTAAGACATACATAAATGGCCAAGATGTGTGCAGTCCACCACTGCGCCAAAGTACTCCAAGGTCCTATCTGCCTAGATATGCATGACTAAATAAACAATAAAACACACACAATACTTACCTGCAAAGAAAGGGGCAGAGGACATGAAGCAACTGCCTGCAAGAACCAACTGAAACTAAAAGATTCATTGAAAAGTAAAGGGTGTGGCAACATAAAACAAACATTTAAAGGAATCCAAGAGACTGGGAATTCCAGGAACAGAATACAGGGATGAACCCAGAAGACCCAAGAAAAAACAGAAAAACCAAGAAAAACTAAACAAGAATTGTAAAAAGAGTACTGGATACCAGAAGCCATGGTCAGACATCAGAACAGGTCCTGACAAAACTATACAATTGCACACCCGAGGGCAGTCAACCAAATCTTCGAGGAAAGGTGTATGAGTTCTTAAATCAGTGCATATCCCATAAACTATGACTCGAGAAGGCTAAGGCCCTAGAGGACCCTCGGTGGAGCAATTAGAAATGGCACTAAAATCTTCTCTGGCAAGGCCCTGGGCCTGTTTGGACTTACTCTTAAATACTATAAGACCTTTTAAGACCTGCTGCTCACCCTTCTTTGTGAATATATTAAGTCCTCTCCATGAGGATACAAGGAGTAATTCTGGAACTAGTCCACCCATTTGGATTTTGGGGTTTGAGCCCGGGAGTCTGGTGAAGGACAATACTATACATGTGCTGCATTTGATGCATGAGGCTAGGTGTGAAGCAAGCCCTTTCCTCCTCCTCTTAACCAATGCTAAAAAGGCCTTTGACCAGGTGTACTGGACTTTCCTTATGGAGACAGTGACTCACATGGGTATTGGCACTGCAATGTGCACGTGGATACAATCTTTATACTCATGCACAAGTGAATGGTGCTCTGTCAGAGCTGGTCCCCATTGGATATGGCTCCCACCAGATTTAACCACTCAATCTCACTGCTTCTCTTCATGTTAATGGTGCCACCTCTGTTGGAGGCAATTAAGAAGAATGGGGATAAAGATTGACGTGAGGGATTTAAAGCATAAAAGTAGTATGTGGATGAAATTATATTTATGGTGAGCAAGCCAAGAATTACCATCCCCAACCTTCTAACATTGTTTTCGGAGTATGGTGATGCCTAACCTTGAACTGAATTTAGATAAATGCTAGATACTGAATGTGACGGTGCAGATGCAGCTACACTAAGATGACCATTCCCATTTAGATGGTGCATGGAAGTGATCAATAAACCTGGGGATCTGGATCTATAAGGACCTGGATTAACTATATCATATAAATTGCCTTCCTCTCCTCTGGACAAGCAGATTTGAAATCCTGGGCCAAGTTGTATGTGTCTTGGATGCCTAAATGTGGTTAAAACAAGTATACTCCAATAGTTTTTATATATAATGTAAACCATCCCATCCATCCAGAGGGCATACTTCAATTCCCTAGACTAAAACTGGTCATTGGCAACCTAAGGGTACCTCTTAGGTGGCAGTGAGGAAAAGCTGATCTCTGTGCTCTTCTTGCTCTGCTCCTGCTGTGATGCCGGGAACCGGAATATGACGTTACTTGTTATGATGCCCTAGCATCACATAACGGCACATGAGGGAGCAGATCAAGGAGATTACATCTCCCTTGCTGCCTCTATTGTGCATCAGCCCATCTGACTAGCAGCTAGCCCTTCAGCCCACACATTAACCAGCCCAGCAGCCACACTGTTCCCGAGGTACAGCAGTCCCACTGGACGGTGCCTGGGAGGGGGGAGCTATAGTGCCAGAAAAACAACTCCCTTTAAGTATGTGGAGTGTCCCTTTAACTTTCTGGCTTTCAAAACAGTTCAAGAGTAATATATAATCCTATTCAAATATGTTAATAGTCAAATGGCAGCAATGTAAGGGTCAACTGTGAACTATAGTAATGCACTTGTAATATATGATTATTCATCTCAATGAACTATTTGAGTGTCAGATGAAGTTACAGAACATTTCCCAGTCTTGTAGCACTAAATATTTTAAGCTGATAGCTTTTAATGTTTGTTCAGGGTTCTTTTTTCAATTTTTTTTTTTTTTGTCGCCATTATGTGTCTAAATTTAACACTAGAGGGCGCCAATAATTCACAAATTTCTGCCGTACGTTTCTGAAGCTTTCCTTTGTGCTCCTTAAGGGAAACTTGCCTAATGATGGAATTTAGCTAATGGAGAGCTTTAAACAAACAGCTGGCAATGCAAAATATCTCAGAAGGAAGGGCAACTCGAAATAAACGAGAACGAGAGAAGGAGAAGACAGAAAGTGAGAATCAGGACGGGAGAGAGAAAGGCCGAGAAGAAATATGCTTTTCACAAGTGATGAATCGTGCGCACAATGTTTAAACTTTCTCTAAAACATTGGAAAAGAGAAAAAGGGAATCTGTAATGAGTAATTTCATGTAACTAAACAATGCCTTGTCACAGTATGTTTTATTTACTTGCCTTAACCCTTTGCTGGAGCTTTGGACTGCAATCCACAAAGCACATATCTGGCATGCAAAGGGTTAACATAAAGGGTTAACATGGTTAATAGAAATCATATGGCCAAGCCCACGGATAGGAAAACAGCCCTATAACTTTGTAAAGAGAAGAGTTCACACAATAAACGCTATTTTTTTTCTTTTCTTTTTTTTTTTTTTATCCTCCCAGCTCTGCATATAACGTTGGACTGTTTCTCTGCCCAGTTTTCAAAATCCATGAATTTCTCAGAGGACGTTATCAAAAGAGGAAGTATTTCTGTAGATCCAGCAGTAATAGTAAGCCTTCCCGGAGATTGCCCAACAGCAGTAAAAAGAACCTCTTTTACCAAATACCTCGACTCAAACAGTATACTGCTGGGAGTCAGCTGTCCTTTTACAATGGTTTATTTCCCTACTGCTTCCTGGACCTGTCACTATCTCACAGGGACAAGCTGTGACACAAAAAATGTGACGATGCAAAACCATCAGCTGCTATTATCATTAAAATAATTTTATATTCTACTGCTATTACTATCATCTCTATCCCTCTACTTTTATTTCCTTTTGTCTGTATCCATTCGTTTGTGGAAAATAATTTTTTTGTAATTAAAATTGCAAGTTAAAAAAAAAAAGAAAATGAGTTTATGTGTTAGATATAGTTTATATAGGCTTTTATTAATATTTTATTTCTGCATTAGAATAGCTGAAATCAAACCATTGTGAAGAATGTTGTTTTTTACAGCGATGTTTAAAGAAAATCTTTCAACGGAAATATATTAGTCACTTGAGTATAAAAATGGTCTCTACATTCTGACTATTTCAAAACATTGAAATGTATGTGAGATGCTTATAGCAACAGGTTTTTAAGTAACTACTGTAAAGTAAAATTGGTGGAGGCATTTATCTCTCCTTATGAGTAGGTTTTAGGAAAGGGGTTTTAAGGTCTTTAGTCCTTTTAAGTTCCTATTAACCCATTCAGTTCCAAAATGACTCCAAAGGACACATGTATTTGTCGAGACACCACAGAACTGGTGGCAATTGACATGATGTTCTTATGTGGTGTGAGTGTGGTTATAGTCCTAATGATGAAATGTTGTTTAATTATCTAATTTCTATAATATATCCACAAATATCCAGGATACAGAGGGACAGTCTTATTAAGGGGCCCTTGTCCCACCTTCTGGTGTTTGTTCTTGGTTGTCCAACATCTGAGGGCACCAAAGGAAAACTTCCGTAAACGTAGGTCAAGCTCATTGTTAGACATGCTCATGCTTTTTCTGCCCCTACTGAGTCCTGCAACATCATAACAGTAACGGTATGATTAGATGTAACCACCCATGAAAAGAATGTCTATGTAATAGAATTTCACCTTGTTATGTAGCAAGGGCTGAAGACTTGCCACCGTAATCCTAACTCATGGTAGTCCATTTGATCTTGTGGGTGTTAGAGCTTGCTTGACTGTACACATCTAATCACAACAGGATTTGTAGGTTCCTAACAAAATATCCACAAAATGTATTTAGCAGTGATATAAGGATGTTCTACTAAACCACAATTATCCCCCTGTTCCTTCTCTACATCTCAGTGATATCGCCAGGAGTTCTTAACATTGCGAATTGCAGAGCAAGAAGAGAGACTTTCTTATTGTGACTCATTTCCCTGCAGCCTCATTCCTTAAAAAAAAAATATATATATATTTACAACAGAAGATGGTCTGAAGACACCTACAGTAAAACATAGCTCTTAAAACCACTGCAGTAAATCATACATCATGGTTCTGTCTCACTGATGGTGTTTAAAAAGCAGAGAAAACGTGCTGTCAATAAGGAAGAAAATTTAGCACAATAAGCAGGCGGTTTAGTTTTGCCCTGATAGTTAATCTTGTTTTTTGTTTTTTTTAAGGAAATGGATTCACTTTTAATCTTTGCTTTGCAATCCAGTAACTTGAAAATGTTTTTTGGTTTTTTTTCATCCTATTTTTTATCTTATTACCAGCTCAGCAGAAGAGTCGTCCTGGCAAGAACATGATTCCCGTTAATATTAGTAATTTCAATAGCAGCATAGAAATGCACAGGAATAATTCAAGCCATATGCAAAATCCCAGCTATGCTATGTGATTTATAAAATCATAGGAGGGGGAAAATAAATAACTGCAGTGAGTAAAGGAAACAATAACCGTGAAAGAATGATATTTTAACCCTTTAAAGGGACACTCCAAAACCATATCAGGCTATGCTTCTTTCACAACTTATGGGGCATTAAGGTTCCCACACATTATCTCCCTCTACTCAATTGCTTTTAACAGAGCCCTCTTAAAGCATGGGCACCTTGTGTCAGTAGCCAAGGGGCCTCACGAGCATAGGGGGCCCATAGGCTTTCTAACTTTTCAGTATATTATTGTGGGAGATTTATTCAGAACCTTCAAACTCTCTTTCAGGGCCGGCACTACCATTAGGTGAATAAAGAATTCACCTGGGACGCCGGCCTCTGGGGGGCACCCACCAGGAGGTTCCCTGGTGGGCTGCCCTGCTGCTGTCTAAGGCTGGTGTACTGGGCGAACTGCTCCTTAGCCAACCCCCAGCGCAGCCATTCAGCTGCTGGGCTCCCTCTGGCTCTGATTACCTGCTTGGGGAGCGGGGTATGCTTTAACCCCAGCACCCGAGCAGAGCACACTGCTTCCTGCAGGCAGGGGAAGCCAGGATATGACTTGGTATCCCAGCTGCTCCCTGCATGTGAACACCTGAAGCTCTCTGAGGGGAACAGAAAGCAGCCTGTGCTCAGAGTGCACAACTCTCCTGCTCCCCCACCAGAAACAACAGCAGCTACCTGCAGGCTGCACCCCTCTGCTCCATTCACATCACTTGTGTATGGTTCATCTGAAGGTAAGGGGAACTGATTAGGAGTATGAGTGTAAATTGAATGTGAATGTGTGTGTAAATACAATGTGACTATATGTAAAGTGGTGTGAGTTTGTGCTTGAGTGACAGTGTGTGGGTGTTAGGGAGAGTGTGTAAGTGACAATGTATGTCAGTGAGAGTGTGTGTGTGTTAGTGAGCATGTGTAAGTGGCACTGTGAATGTCACTGAGAGTGTGTGTGTGTTAGTGAGCATGTGTAAGTGGCACTGTGAATGTCACTGAGAGTGTGTTTGTGTAAGTAAAACTGTGTGTGTATGTCAGTGAGAGTGTCTGTGAGAGTGTGTAAGTGACACTGTGTGTATTAGTTACTGTGTGTAAATTACATTGTGTATGTCAGTGACAGTGGGTAAGTGACACTGTGTATGTCAGTGAGAGTGTGTGTGTGTGTGTAAGTGAAACTGTATGTGTATGTCAGTGAGAGTGTGTGTGTTCGTGAAAGTGTAAAAGTGACACTGCATGTCAGTGAGAGTGTGTGTGTTAGTGAGAGTGTGTAAGTGGCCATGTGTATGTCAGTGAGAGTGTTAGTGAACGTGTTCAAAGTGTACCATGAGCAAAGCAGAAAGTGACCCGTTATATTTTACTTTCTTATAACTTTACATGCCAATATTTACTTTTACTTAAAGGACCACTCTAGGCACCCAGACCACTTCAGCTTAATGAAGTGGTCTGGGTGCCAGGTCCAGCTAGGGTTAACCCATTTTTTTTTATAAACATAGCAGTTTCAGAGAAACTGCTATGTTTATAAATGGGTTAATCCAGCCCTCAAAGCCTCTAGTGGCTGTCTCATTGACAGCCGCTAGAGGCGCTTGCGTGATTCTCACTGTGAAAATCACAGTGAGAGCACACAAGCGTCCATAGGAAAGCATTGATAATGCTTTCCTATGAGACCGGCTGAATGCGCGCGCAGCTCTTGCCGCGCGTGCGCATTCAGCCGAATGGGAGGAGAGGAGGAGGATCGGAGGAGAAGAGCTCCCCGCCCGGCGCTGGAGAAAGGTAAGTTTTAACCCCTTTCCTCTCCCCAGAGCCCAGCGGGAGGGGGTCCCTGAGGGTGGGGGCACAATCAGGGCACTATGGTGCCAGGAAAACGAGTATGTTTTCCTGGCACTATAGTGGTCCTTTAATATTTGTTCTCTGTCTATGTATCTATCCCTTATGGTATCTCTTAAAGTAACAATTGTATTTATTATTGTTCGGTTATTTATTTGCTTATATCAACTCTGGTCTTTGTTCTAATGCCTATATGCCGAGACTGACATGGTAATCAATGAGGAAACAGGAAAATAAAACTCCCACACACAGACCTCTTACCAATTGTGCAATTCATTGATTCTTGTGGTCAGATATTACATTATATTCCAGAAGTCCTGTGTTTCACCCTCAATGTTGCAACATTCCTGCAGTGTTTCTATTCCAGTACTGTTAAGTCCTTGCCAATTTCCTGTTTCCTGCCATATTTGTGGTCCATTACTGTCACATATGTATTGCATTGGTGAGTTCAGTGACCTTATCCAGTATTTAGTATTTTACCAGGTATCACTATATATGTTATTATTATTTGTTTAACTTACAGCGAACTTCGGACTATGGGACATAGACTTCCAATATTACCAAACAGCCATATAGCGACAGCTTATTCCACAATATTATAGCAGGTGAAATTTAATTTTATCACATGACAGGAGGCTTCCTATTTTGCATTTCTCTCTTTACTAAACTCCACAGCAGTATAGAAAGTGAAACATTTAACCAATGAAAATGCAATAGGGAGTAGGAAGTTCCCAACAATTAGGCTCCTCCCCCTCTTTCTTTACTGCTCCATCGCAGACAGGTCAGAGCTTTTGGCTCCCCTTTTATATGTCTATATATATATATTGAATTCATTGATTTTAATGCATATTACTATTATTTGTTGGGGATTATTATTTTAAGCTTGTAGTCACCTCTACTGTTTGAAAAACGTTCATACATTTATTTGCTTATTCTGGTAAAATATTGTTACTAAGAGTTTATTTTTTATTCTTTTCCCCACTGTTCATGGTGTTATTTTACCCTGTAAGGCTATTATTTGTATTTCGATATTCTGTAGTTTGGGGGGACTTCCCCTTGGCAACCACCCTGCTCGTTTCCCTTTATTTTACTTCTTCATGAGGTAATCTCATTCTCTGCTCGGCTCCCGCCCAGCCCCCTTTTCTTCCCGCCCGCGGGAAGAACCGGCCGCATAGCCTCCTTCCCGCCCGCGGGAGGACTCTGCCGCATAGCCTCCTTCCCGCCCGCGGGAGGACTCGACCGCACGACGGTTTTTCCTCCTCCGTCGGTCACCTTATCCCCTATCCCAGTCTTTCAGCCGCTTAGTCGGCTCTGTCATTGCGCGGCTCCCACCCCCGCCGGCATTCTCGCGGCGGCCATTTGCAATCTCGCGCCTCGTGAGATTGCGGCCGCCATTTTGAGTATCCACTCAGTTCGGCGAGTCTGCGACCAGAGACAGTCCGGTTAACCTCTAGAGGTCAGTCTTTTTTTGCTAAAAATAAATTGCTGTATCTAGGCACTTAAGGGATCATAACCCTGTGCCTGTTAAGGGTGCTGCCCTATTTTGTGCTGCTTGTGGAGGTCGCCTTGTGGCCACCTCTGTGATCCTGGGTGAGGCCCAGAAATACTAAAGCCCAATAGTGTGGTGTCATTTATATTCTCAATATTATTACTGTATTTTGCTATTACTGTTTTGGTACGATTACCCTTTGCCTGACTAGGCAGCTTAGATCCTGCTGGGATCTTAATCACACCTTATAATCAGACTCTGCTGGAGTCCACAGTACCATCACCACCACACACCCTGCTGGGGTTTTTACTCTATACTTGGAGTACATATATATATATTACACACTACGGTACCCTGTTAGGGCCGACATAGTGTTATTCATATATAAAAAAATATACAGCTGAACTGACCTCTAATTAATTTTTCTAATTAAATTTTTCTAATATTCCCTGTGCCAGAAAATTTATTAATCTCAATATGGAAGCTGCTCAAAATACAGCAGACCTCCAAACAATGATTAATGAGGCGGTAGCAGCCTCCATGGAGAAAGCTCTCTCCTTAATGATGGCCTCTAATGCCGAGAAGAGGAAACCATCAAAAACCCACCGACCCCGACACGATTCAGATTCCGAGGATTCGGAACCACATACGAGCCAAGAACCCTCCACCGGCAAACGCCACTGGAAGGGGGAAAAGGGCCGACAGAACCCGGCCAAGGGTAAGACCCCTGCAAAAAAGCTTAAGCCCTTAAAGGACACTACCCCGCCCCCGCCACCTGATTACTCCTCGGATGAGGAGGATGCAAACAAAAAATCCTTGGCAATTATCGATGAATGGCAGGCGGAGGGATCAGACTCCTACGAGGACCCATGGGGCTCCGAGTCCGAATCCCAACATAAACTCGTAACACACAAGTTACTGGGAGACTCCCAACTTCAGGACACCATGGATAACCCGCAGGAAGACGAAGACGCCATTTTTGACCCATCAGGTCAGAAGCTGTTTCATCCGAGGAACCTAAGACATCCTCGTTCAGGGGACTGGACACCCCCAGATCATCTTGCAAAGTTCATGCACCTTTGGCTGAGGAAATCCATGGACAAGACGGTCCGCAACCGACTTCGGTCCGAATGTCCAAGACCTTCTCTACCCGACCACGTGGCAGAGACACCAGAATTTGACCAGGTGATGACCACCTTCATGTCCCGAGGTGGCCGGGACCCACGCAAAGGCGTGGAGAAGGGCTTCAGAGCAGTCCAGGACAAACTGCTAGACGCAGTAGGACCGCTTTCCAGGATCATGTACCTGGCGGACGATGCCCTCACAAAGGCAGACCAGTTTGACGCGACCATGGTTCGCGAATGGGCTCATGATGTTCGGGAGTGGGCACAAAGATGTTTTTGCTTTGTGGGTAACACAAATACAGCCCTCTCCTCCGAGCGGCGCAAGGCAGCACTACTCCGTATCGACGGAAAGTTGGTGGAATTGGGCACCAAGGAGTTAGGTCCTCTGGCACAGGGCAAACTGTTTGGCGATCCTTTCCTCAAGGACTTGAACAAACACGTAAATATCTTTACCTCCCTGAACAAGGCTCAGTCCTCCATGAGGAGAGTATTTAGACAAACCCCCAACAGGGGTGTTTTTGGACGGGCTGGCCGCCAAAGGGGCCGTGCTGCCAGCCGATTCTGGCCTTCAGGCCCCCGTAACTCAAGACCTCACTCTTTCTACCCGGTGGTGGGATACAGACAACAATCCTCATATACCCGAGGAGCGGATAGAGGCCGTGGACCACGTACACGAGGCAGAGCACGTTTCTCCACAGGTAAGCAATCACCTAACTCATTACCTTACTCTCCGTCCAGCAGGTCGCATATCTTTGTTCTTTCAGGAATGGCAGACCATCTCCACAGACGCGTGGATCCTACAAACGGTTCAAGGGTACATCATCGACTTCACGTCGCACCCACGACAAACAGTCACACCGCACCCGATCAAATGCTCGACAGAAGATACCAAACTCATACACAACGAGTTAGTGGAACTTCAATCGAAAGGCGCAATAGAACCGGCCTCCGGACCTCGCGTTTTTTTCAGCAACATATTCCTAGTAAAGAAGAAATCAGGGGAGTTTCGACCCGTCATAAACTTGAAAAGACTCAACGAGTACGTCACGTACAGACACTTCAAGATGGAAGGCATACATCTCCTGAGAGACCTACTACAGGACAAAGATTGGTTCACGAGGCTGGACCTAAAAGATGCATACCTCTCAGTACCCGTCCATCTTTCCTGTCGAGAATTCCTACGATTCCACTGGCAAGATCGCCCCTGGCAATTCACATGCCTCCCATTCGGCCTCAGCTCGGCTCCATGGTGCTTCACCAAATTACTGAAGCCGGTAGTCTCTCATCTTCGCGCACAAGGAATTCGTTGCATTATATACCTGGACGACCTCCTACTGTTCTGTTCCGACAAGTCCAGACTGACGCAACACACGAACTATACCACAAACCTACTATCATCCCTGGGTTTCGATGTGAACTTTCGCAAGTCAGCCATGTCACCATCCCAAACGGTACAATTTCTAGGATTCGAGATAGACTCCACCACGAGCACCCTACGGCTACCTGCCTCAAAGATCTCGACCATTCGCAAAGAACTGCGCAAGACCATCCGCGCCCACACCATTCCACTCCGCACCCTCGCTCGAATAGTGGGACTACTCTCAGCCTCCATACAGGCTGTAACGGATCGCCTGGCACCCCGACTTGGTACCTCCGTTAATGGATGCTCCTAGTGCTTCCTGAGGACTCCAAGCACTCTGGCAGACACCACAATCACCGAACCGATGCAGCATATGAACCTTCTCAAGCATAGGAATGCTGTAGACCATTGAATAGGAACCATACGAATAGGCTTGTACTCCTAGCAGTCAACTGGAACAGCATGCCATAAATCCTTCCCCCCAATAATGAGACGACACATCACTTTGAGGGTAAAACAGGAACTCTGGACTGGCTCATCCAGCCTGGCTTTTATTACACTAATCCACATACAGGCCACACCCAGGGGGAGGCATAAAAGAACCAATGACATAGATGGTTCAGCCCACACATCCCCTCCCCTCAGATAACATTAAACTCAATTATCCGGTACACTTTTTCAGCCAAGTTCTGGATGTACCCCAAAACCCGGGGGTACACCTTTAAATCCAGCATCGCTGGATAGCCCTTATTCAGGGGGACAACATATCCAAAATTCAAGTAATTCGGATGAATGGTTCGGGAGATATGGGGTTCCAAAGATTTGACCGACCGCATGGGTAAAGTATCCGAAAACAGTTCCATGCATTTTGGCCCTGCGGTCGGTCACAAACAAGGGAATGAAAACAGACGAATTGCCTGTGTTATAGAGCCTGGAGAGGGTTTGAATGAATTCCCTTGTTTGTGGGGTTCTTTCTACCGAACGGCGGGTCATTCGGTAGTTTCCATACGAATTTCTGGAAGTATGGAGGTCTCAGCGGTGTTTGCCTAGTCAAGTGTCCGATTTTAGTTCCAGACACTCGACGGCAAAACACCGCTGTTCGGTAGTTTAAGATGGCCGCCGCCACGTGTTTGTTTCCCGAATGGCGGCCACCCAGAGGACAAAGAATACATTACACTGATTGCCAATTACCCGTTTGCAACATTGTTGCAAACTGTAATTGGAGGCACACTTATTCCTGGGTGGTCTGGTTGTTCGGTAGTTTCACTCAATATAATAAATGGAGTGATTCTACCGAACAATCAGATGAATGCTGCATACATATCCCAGGTTAAACTTAATACACATATACACATATAATATTACAGGCAATATACTAGAATATGTATCACAGTCTTAAAGGGACAGTAGTCCCAAAAGTCCCAATATGTCCATAGATGCTGTTAAAAGGGCCAGTAGCAGCGATATACAG
Organism: Pelobates fuscus; assembly: GCF_036172605.1. NCBI lineage: Eukaryota > Metazoa > Chordata > Amphibia > Anura > Pelobatidae > Pelobates > Pelobates fuscus. The sequence continues at coordinate 38,438,152 of NC_086319.1, read as the reverse complement.
TACAATATGCCCCAAATAACCCAGGGGCCATAGTCAGCAGGTAGGAGGCTAGCAAACAGGCTTCTCCAGGGCCCAGTGGCGAGGTTGGTTTCGCCACATTTCTCCCCTTTTCCAAACAGACTAACAGGGTACCTGACCTCTTGCCGGTCAGTGCCCTTGTTAGTCCAGCAGCCCACCCACAAAACAGAAACAGCAGTACAGCCCACCCACAATAAATGGTTACTACAACTGAGTAAGAGAAAAACTTGACCAGGTCCAGGTGCCTCACCATGGCTGTGTGGGGGACTGGTAGGCTGTTTTGGTGGGTTGCTGAGTGGGCAGAGCCCAGCGGTACTCTGCCCTGGTGCCAGCACTACCCCGGGAGTAGTCTGGTTGGAGCCTTGCTGGAGACCGACTGCCTCCCCTTTAGCTGCGCAGCTCTGCTGCTGGAGACCGACTGTCTCCCCTTGAGTTACACAGCTCTGCTGCTGGAGACCGACTGTCTCCCCTTTAGTTACACAGCTCTGCTGCTGGAGACAGACTGTCTCCCCTTTGGCTAAACAGCCCGGTTGTGGGGGGGCAGGACCGACCGTCCCTACCCCCTGTGCTGGAAGTGCAGAGACCACGGTCCCATCTGCACAGGTGTGGGGCTTACAGTCTCCCCCTGGTACATTAAGCTGCCGCTGGGGAGAGGTGGTAACCAGCTCCTCTCCCATTAGAACACTCTGCCCATCGATGATCCGTCGCTGGGGAGAGGTGGTAACAATCTCCTCTCCCATGCCTACTTTCAGTCTTTGTGGAGGGAGACCGACTGTCTCTCCTCCCAATTCAGTGTCCTGCTGCTGGGGAATAGAGACTGGGCTCTCTATTCCCAAACAATCATGCTGCTGCTGGGGGGTAGGACCAACTACCTCTGCCCCCTGTAACTCAGCCTGCCGCTGGGGAATGGAGACTGGGCTCCCAATTCCCAACAAATCACACTGCCGCTGGGGAGGGAGGACGGCTCCTTCAGCTCCCTGTAACTTGGGCGCAGAGACCACGGTCCCATCTGCGCTGGTGTGGGGCTTACTGTCTCCCCTTGGTGTGCTAAGCTGCCGCTGGGGAGAGGGAATAACAAACTCCTCTCCCTTACACACCTTCAGCCGCTGGGGAGAGGGGATAACAGGCTCCTCTCCCTGCACCGTAGACTGCCGCTGGGGAGCAAGAACGGCACCTTCAGCTCCCTGTAACGCACACTGCCGCTGGGGATCTGGGCCGACTGCCCAGCATCCCTGTAGGGCCGGTAGAGAGACCGCAGTCCCATCTCCACCTGCCATCTGTGGGTCTTCCCAGGACCAATCCGTGAGGCCCCGCAACATTTGTGAGTAAGGGCCCGGTGGAGAGACCTTGGTCCCATCTCTACCTGCCTGTTGTGGTTCCTCACAGGACCAGTCTATGAGGACCCCCACTTCGGGTTCCTCCCGCCGCCTCAGGGAAAGACGGCTAACCTCCTCGGATGCAGCCTCTACTCGGCTGCTGTACCGCTCCTGCTGCTGCGCATACTTCCTCTCTTTTGCCAACCGGAATTCTCGGTCCAGCCTTGTGTTTCGCTCAGCCATGACCTGGTTCCAGATCACCCGGCGTGTCTCCATGGGTATATCATCCCCATACTCGGCCACTCGCTGCCTCACCTCGGCCAGCCAATCATCTCCAGAGCCAGAACCTTCCATACTTGTCTGCTCCCAGGGGCGCTGCACGACTGCTAGCGTTGCCCTCAATTTGTAAATCCAAACAGTGTCTCTGAGCTGCTATACCTCGCACTAGGACGCCATCCCACCGCTGCCACCAATGTAACGGATCGCCTGGCACCCCGACTTGGTACCTCCGTTAATGGATGCTCCTAGTGCTTCCTGAGGACTCCAAGCACTCTGGCAGACACCACAATCACCGAACCGATGCAGCATATGAACCTTCTCAAGCATAGGAATGCTGTAGACCATTGAATAGGAACCATACGAATAGGCTTGTACTCCTAGCAGTCAACTGGAACAGCATGCCATAAATCCTTCCCCCCAATAATGAGACGACACATCACTTTGAGGGTAAAACAGGAACTCTGGACTGGCTCATCCAGCCTGGCTTTTATTACACTAATCCACATACAGGCCACACCCAGGGGGAGGCATAAAAGAACCAATGACATAGATGGTTCAGCCCACACATCCCCTCCCCTCAGATAACATTAAACTCAATTATCCGGTACACTTTTTCAGCCAAGTTCTGGATGTACCCCAAAACCCGGGGGTACACCTTTAAATCCAGCATCGCTGGATAGCCCTTATTCAGGGGGACAACATATCCAAAATTCAAGTAATTCGGATGAATGGTTCGGGAGATATGGGGTTCCAAAGATTTGACCGACCGCATGGGTAAAGTATCCGAAAACAGTTCCATGCATTTTGGCCCTGCGGTCGGTCACAAACAAGGGAATGAAAACAGACGAATTGCCTGTGTTATAGAGCCTGGAGAGGGTTTGAATGAATTCCCTTGTTTGTGGGGTTCTTTCTACCGAACGGCGGGTCATTCGGTAGTTTCCATACGAATTTCTGGAAGTATGGAGGTCTCAGCGGTGTTTGCCTAGTCAAGTGTCCGATTTTAGTTCCAGACACTCGACGGCAAAACACCGCTGTTCGGTAGTTTAAGATGGCCGCCGCCACGTGTTTGTTTCCCGAATGGCGGCCACCCAGAGGACAAAGAATACATTACACTGATTGCCAATTACCCGTTTGCAACATTGTTGCAAACTGTAATTGGAGGCACACTTATTCCTGGGTGGTCTGGTTGTTCGGTAGTTTCACTCAATATAATAAATGGAGTGATTCTACCGAACAATCAGATGAATGCTGCATACATATCCCAGGTTAAACTTAATACACATATACACATATAATATTACAGGCAATATACTAGAATATGTATCACAGTCTTAAAGGGACAGTAGTCCCAAAAGTCCCAATATGTCCATAGATGCTGTTAAAAGGGCCAGTAGCAGCGATATACAGTACAATATGCCCCAAATAACCCAGGGGCCATAGTCAGCAGGTAGGAGGCTAGCAAACAGGCTTCTCCAGGGCCCAGTGGCGAGGTTGGTTTCGCCACACAGGCGATCTTTCCGGGACCACTCCACTACAGGGCAATGCAACGCCTCAAAGCATCCTTCCTCAGACACAACCCATCCTACGACCAACCAATCCCGGTCACGGAGGAGGTCAGGGACGAGCTCAGATGGTGGCTGGACAGCATGGAAGCATGGAACGGTCGGGCCATCTTCGGGAGCACGCCCGACTTAGTCCTGGAATCGGACGCCAGCCTCTGGGGATGGGGCGCCACAAGCGCAGGCACATCAACAGGCGGGACCTGGACCTCCCAGGACCTCAACCTACACATAAACTGCCTAGAACTCCTGGCAGGATCATTTGCCATCCGCAGCTTAGCAAAAGAAAAGACGGACTGCTGCATCCTTCTAAGGATGGACAACATCTCGGCAGTCCGCTACATCAACCGCCTGGGCGGAGCCCGATCCCGGATCCTCTCAGAAATAACGAAGGAGATCTTCGATTTCTGCCTACCCCGCAACATCTCCCTCAAAGCGGAATACCTTCCGGGGAAACGAACCTCACAGCGGACTGGTTTTCACGCCACTGGAGACTAGATCCACAGATCTTCCAGAGTCTAGCGGCACACCGGGGTCCATTTCACCTAGATCTGTTTGCGTCTCGCAACAACAGACAAACTCAAACATACTTCAGTTGGCTCCCAGACCCGGAGAGCAAAGCAACAGATGCATTCCTACAACCATGGCCGATCACGGGAGCATATGCCTTTCCCCCATTCGCCATGATAGCACGGACCATTCACTACCTGAGACAGCAGCGGGTATCCCTGCTACTCATCACACCTCTATGGACAGGACAACCTTGGTTCCCGGACCTCCTAGCCCTATCTTACAAGGACCCTCTCCTACTACCCTCACACCAATATACTCTCACAGATCCGAAAGGGAGCCCTCATCCGCTCGTCCTGGCCAACCGACTCACCCTAGTGGCTTGGACTCTTTCCGGGGTGCCTGGCAAGTCGGCGAACTACCGCAGGCTGCTAAGGACCTCTTATGGGACTCATGGGCTCCAGGAACTAGAAGATCCTATCTACACGCGTGGAATTCCTGGTCCAATTGGTGCTTGGAACGGAATATCGATCCATTTACAGCCTCTATTCCTACCATCCTAATCTTTCTAACACACCTATTCTCCTCAGGACGATCATATAGGTCTATTAACGTAGTCCGCTCAGCCATTTCAGCGGCCCATGTGCCCACACTGGGAATCCCAGTGGGAAAAGACCCACTGATATGCAGACTTTTAAGAGGCATTCGACTACGACGACCCCCGGAACCAAAATATTCACGACTCTGGGATGTCGAGGTAGTCCTCCGCTTCCTGAGGGAATGGCCGACCAACGACAATCTCTCCCTCCGGCAACTCTCTGCGAAACTAACAGTTCTACTTTGTCTAGTTTCATTCCGCAGGGTATCGGACGTCCGAGCGTTCGACATAGACGCGTTCTCGGTCTCCCCGGAGGGAGTCACATTCCAGATATCGCGTCGCACGAAGTCTGACTCTGCGACGGTTTTTTACCCTTTCTTTAATTCCGATCCACAACTCTGCGTCGTGGCCACACTACGGCGATACGTGGAGGTTACGCTTCCGATACGGACTCCACCCTCGGGGCAACTCCTCGTGTCATACGTTCGACCACACGTCCCCATCACTACTACTACCCTAGCCAGATGGGTTCGGTGGATTCTTTCTTTAGCAGGCATAGGCGCTTCCTTCGGTGCTCATTCTGTACGTGGAGCGGCGGCTTCCTCAGCGTTCACAGCGGGTGCCTCTCTAGCAGATATCTTACGTTCCGCGGACTGGTCTAGAGAATCCACTTTTCGCACTTTCTATTTCCGCCCGAACTCCGACGCGGCCTTATCACTATTACAGCGTTAAAAATGCAAAATAGGAAGCCTCCTGTCATGTGATAAAATTGAAGATTATGCTAGCGTCAGTGTACTTATAATCTTAATTTTAATAATGACAGGAGGCGAGTATTTTCCCACCCTTTCCCACCCTAGGGAAGATGGGAACATTTGAATTCTGATACCACATGTCTCTTTTCTCACTTATATCACTACATCTGTTGTAGCGGAGTTTGTTCATCTGCTAACACATTTAGACAGGGGTAATATATATATCTGTATGTACTCCTATTTGTTTAATAAAGATTGGTTATAACCTTATCATAAAATATCGTAAAAGGCTAAAGGTCACTGTAACAAACAGTTTGAAGATCCCATTCTAACCCATTTCACACTCTCATTTCAGTCTAATTCTGTGCCATCCTGGAGTTTCTTCAGTAAAATACCCGGACTTCTTCTTACCCCATGAAGATCAGATGTTCACCCGTTGGTGCCGATTACAGTCTTCATCATCCCACTATGAACGTTCACCAGTTGTATTTTGTTATGTATTGAACTTTATCTTACTATTACGATGTCGCTTCTGAAAGAGGGGGAGGAGCCTAATTGTTGGGAACTTCCTACTCCCTATTGCATTTTCATTGGTTAAATGTTTCACTTTCTTTACTGCTGTGGAGTTTAGTAAAGAGAGAAATGCAAAATACTCGCCTCCTGTCATTATTAAAATTAAGATTATAAGTACACTGACGCTAGCATAATCTTCAATTACAAAATATTATAGAAACAACAGGTTGATGAGGACCTTGCTCAAACGAGCTTACAGTCTACAATCTTGAAAAGGAATTGTTGTGAATATCACTTATATCTAGTTCTAATTCAGTAAAGGAAGAACCTGCCATTTTCTCTATATTTACCTTCTTCAACCCCAAGTCTCCATATTCTTCTTTGCTTTCTGTATTTCTCCATTATCTCACCGAAATCAAGAGAAAGTACAGGAAAATAAAAATCAGGAGATAGAATGCTTGAGATTTAAAAAAATAAATAAAATCACAGTGCAATCCAGAAAAGTTAGCACCAGATTATAGTGTACTAACCAAACACATGACATTAAATTCCGGGACTGAAAACCCCACATACAAAGGATAGTTACGTATTAATCTTTTTTTTAATTTAAGGTTTAAAAAAATATATAGAGCTCAACCATAACATGTATTTAATGCTGTTGATCCAAATGAAGGCAAAAAAAATCCTTCTTGACTCCATAATGGCAATCAAAATTCTCTTTGGATCAACAACCTATTTGCGCACACGTTAATTACATCCTTGAATATTCTATTTTTATTCAAAAAAAATCCAGGCCTTTCTAAAAATGGTCTATAGAATCTAATAAGACAACCTCTTTGGGTAGAGAATTCCACATCTTTATTGTTATTACTATTAAGAATCCTTTCCTCTTCTGGAAGTAATAACGCCTAGATAGAGTATCTTTATCATAGGTTAAATAATTCACATGCTGTAGAAAGCAAGATATCAGTACGAACCCGGAACACCTGCGTGCAAAATTAAATTATATTCCATTTGAATTGGAGACGGATAGCTTACATTTACTCTGGCAGATAATGGTTGCACGTCTTACATTTTCACTCCATACATAAACAAAGTACAACTACGAAATGTAAAGTGGCCAATGAGCTTATGAGAGGACCATATTTGCATTCCATTAAGATGAAATGCACCTGTTGAACTATTATCCATGACGTAAGATGCTGTTATGGGTTATAATCTATAAATATTTTAAAAATTCCATACTAGATGTTTGATCCTTCCTTGTGAGATCTTGCAATCAAGGAGAGATGACAAGTTGTGTTTGATCAGGTAGGACTACGTGTTACAGCATTTCTTAAATGTTACCGGGAAAATTCTGGAGCTGGGTTACAAACCTATAGTGTCATTTGGGATCTTTCGTTTGTTTATGATTCATGATTAACAGAACAGTAATGCATTCAGACTGTTTGCGCAAGAGAAGTCCCATGTATACAGTCAGAAATTCCACAGTCTAGAAGGAGATGCTCACTCTTGGTGACTGGAAGAGGTTTCAGAATTAAACTGACTGACGGGAATCCCAAAGGTTTGATCCTCTGCTTCCTCTCATTTAATGAATTCTATGGTTAATTAAAATAATGAATGTAATTAATAGCCTTACATTTGCTTGCATTTTTAGAAGTGCGATGTATAGATTAAATGATATGCGTATTAATTTAAATCAAAGTGTTAAAATAATTATCATTTATATATAAATATACATATATATATATATATATATATATATATATATATATATATAAAGTTTCATCACGCATCACTATAAATGCTTTTCAGAGGGGTTGAAAAACATGAAATCAGGTGCAGAGGATGTATCTGGGAGAACACATTACAGAAATTACCAACACAGAAACTTCAAAGAGTATATTTTTCCTTTTTCTGTATAACACGAAAAACATGGGAGAATTCCTGTCTGGAGCATCGTTTAATATTTTAGGCCACAAATACTCAAATTCATCATCCTATATCAATGTAAGTCTATTATGTTTATGTTTAACTTTAAATAGTTTTTGTTCAACCAGCATTTGCTTAATGTTTTTTTGTAATGCTTGTTTTAAAGCTGTATGCATTTTGAGGAGTATTTTTCTTTTTGAAATCATATCTTTACATTTTAATTTTCCTAAAATTATGATTATTCGTGCAACGCCGCCATGGGTGCGTGTTTTTTCAGATACACATTCACTTGGTCTCTAAGGCATCCTGTAGTAAAGAAAAAATGTAAGTGTATACAAATATCCTAACCAACCATTGTGGTCATGCTGCTACTACACTAGTCGCTATGAGAATACTTTGACCCCTCCCCCCCACACAGCACCCACCATACACACACAGCACTCCTCCCACACACACAGCACTCCTCCTCCCACACAGCACTCCTCCCCCACACAGCACCCCGCCAAACACACAGCACTCCTCCCCACACAGCACTCCTCCCCACAAACAGCACCCCCCTCACACACACACAGCACCCATTCTCACACACACACAGCACCCTTCCCACACACACATCACTCCAACCACCCACACAGTACCCCCCCACACACAGCACCCCCCACACACACAGCACCCCCTCACACACAGCACCCCCCCACACACACAGCACTCCTCACACACAGAACCCCTCACACACAGCACTCCTCATACATACACACACAGCACCCCTCAGACACACACACAACACCCCTCAGACACACACACAGCACCCCTCACACACAGCACTCCACACACACTCCGCACCCGTACACACAAACACATACACTGCACCTCTCAATGCAGTATTTGTGTGTGTATTCAGCTGTATGTATGTATTCAGCAGTCTGTGTGTGTGTGTGTATTCAGCAGACTGTGTGTGTTTTTGTGTGTATGTATTCAGCAGACTGTGTGAATGTATTCAGCAGTCTGTGTGTACTCAGCAGTCTGTCTGTGTGTACTTGGCATTCTGTGTTTGTGTGTGTGTGTGTGTGTGTGTATTCAGAAGTCTGTCTGTATGTGTATTCAGCAGTGTGTGTATTCAGCAGTCTGTTTGCATTTAGTCTGTGTCAGTCTGTGTGTATGTTTGTGTGTATGTATTCAGCCGTCTGTCTGTGTGTATTTTGCAGTCTATGTATGTATTCAACAGTCTCTGTGTGTGTCGGTGTGTGTGTGTGTGTGTATGTATTCAGCAGTCTGATTGTGAATGTGTTCAGCAGTCTGTGACTATATTCAGCAGTCTGTGTGTATGTATTGTATGCATTTGTTGGAGATACTAATAAATATAAGCTTAACTGTATCTATTATTTATATCATTATTTACAATTTGTATCATTGAACTCTGTTGTGTTCTTCTTTTAAAACAAAAGATGTTAATTAGTTCGGACAACTGTAAGAGTTGTTTTTTCTAAACCTCAGTATTCAGGTTTAATTGCTGTGTTGCCACTTTGAGAAAAAAAGCAGTTGGCATGTATTGCGGTTTGGGCACTCGGGCTCAAAAAGGTTCGCCAGCACTGACATAAAGGCTACATGGATTAGCTTCCCAGAGGCTATATGGGACATGTTTACGGTGCTGTTAAAATGCATATATTTACTAATACAGAATATTCCTTTACATAGCAGATTATGCTATCTGTTCTTCTCTTTTATTCTGATTTCAATCCATCTATGGTTTATATGGTTTATATGGTTTATCTTGGCCAGAATCAAATATACATAAATAGTTGTGAAAAAAGTAAAAAAAAAAAAAAACATGATAGTGTAAACTGTTAGGTTATCAGAGAATATACAAATACATAGCATATAAAAGTATACCGGATAATCAAACATAGAGTATTGTAAGAATATTGCAAATATGATTAAATATGCAAGTGACTCACAGACTATAGAGCCCACCCTTGGCTCTATATGCAACATTTAAGTGGATATAGTGACATATCTCTCCCAGATTGATGTATTCTAGTAAACACAATAAAAACAAGTAATGAATAAAAGAAAGACAGCAGAGGATGGAAACATAAATAAACAGCCAAAGTGATATGTAGTAAATCAGGTAGGTATCACTATTCCTATGGTAATTCGGTATAACCAAATGAAGCAAAATGTCTCAAGTCATATTGGTACCGATCACATCGTGTTTTGTATTTGATTTCTGTGTTATTGAATACCTCGTGAAATTGTATTAACATTTGCATTTTCCATATATGTCCATCTTCCGCCCATAATGAATCTTCCATCTGACGCCTTAATGAATCGCTTCTCTCTTGTGGGAGTGGCTTCACCAGGGGTAGGGGTGAAGGGGCGGCGTATATATATATATATATATATATATATATATAATTTGCTTGCTTTGTAGGAGGCTGGAATATCTCTTATAAATCTGAAGAAGCAATCATTGCGAAACGTGTCATTGGTGGGAGGTACAGAGGCAGATCATTTTTTTATTAGCCAAGTGGAGCATGGCGTTCGTAGTTGTTAAACACTACCCAGCTTTTCTGATCGGTTTAACAATACATGTTCTTAAGACTATCGATAGGACTTGTGGTGTTTAGCTTCATTTGGTTATCTGTTGACTGCATTACACGCAGAGTGCCTCATTGCTATATTTCAATATAATTTCTTATTATTTTTGGGTTTTGCCCTATTGACTTTTGTTTTTGCCCACTCTTTTCCTTATATTATTATTTATTTATAATACACATGGTTAATAGTATATATATTATGCAATTAGTGAGCCTAGAAAGCCATTTATAAAGTACATTTCAGTTTTATGATCCAATAGTTTGTTTTCTATAGTTTGTTAGTAATGTTTTTTGCTTAAGTAAAATGTCTTACATTTGCACAAATTGACTTCATAATGAATCTCATTACTGTTACAATATGGTGCAAATCACTTCTCAGGCCGAGAGTCTCTACAGGCATTGTAACAGGGGACTGTGAAACTGTCATCAACTGAAGTTATGCCATAACATTCTTTACCACTGCAACTTAGCTTCAGGGAAAGTGACATACTTTGCATACCAGTAATTCAACAAGAAAGGAGAACAGCCTTATTGATTGGACTATTCGTCAAAATGCTTAAGAATGGACAATATTATGTTTAGAAACATGAACTCAAACCCCAATCACAATCTGAATTGTTTTTTTTTATATTTATAACTTGTTCTTTGAAAAATGACAAGCGACACTATATTTCAACTTACATTTATCTACAAAATGTTTTACAAGGTAAACCGATAAATTGCTTACATGGTAAAGCTTTAGTAAAAACAAACAAAAAAAACCAACAAAACGGTATTATAGTTTAATTGTACATTGTTGGGGAATAAGTTTGTTCCATATAAATGCTAATAATAATAGTTCAAAAAGAAAACAAAAAGCCCTGACCACTTGACCATAATTCCGAGCTGAAATGCATAACGTTATATTAGCAACACATATTTAATTGGTCTATGAGGGGTTATTAAAGGGGATATTTGATAGTCTTGGATTTCAGTAGCATATTTCATTGAAATCGTTTTAACAACTTATTTTATTTATTTGTTTAATTTTTCTTTTTTTAGTGTGAGGATTCAAAGTAGTAGATTTTGAGATAATGCACTTTAAGAAACTTAACAGAAATGAAAAAGTCTACTGTCACAATCCCACAGTTCTGTATTAATTGGTTTAAGCCCAGCTCTTCACTCGTTACAAATTAATTCTTTACATTGGCAATTTCCCTTTCCTCCAACTTAGAGTGGTATTGGTTGTCTGAGAGTGTCCAATCCAGTTTGAAGCTCGTTTGGGTAAGGTTTTGTTAGAATTTTGCGGTTTTTTTTGTTTTTTTTTTAACCTATTATGGAATATAATAGATAGAGGGTGGTGGTGAGACATCAATAGAGTACTAAAATTTAACTTTTATTGATAACATTAAAAAATTGTTTATCATTCCGTAATACTGGGATATGAAAGACAATAGTGCATTCTTAAAAAAAGTATAAATATACTTGGAGACAAAACAAAAAAACATTTATTATTATTATTAATATTATTATTTGTGGTATTTTTATAGCGTTAGCGTATTCCGCAGCACTTTACAATAAAAGGGGAATGACACTCAACATAGAACACAACATCCAAAATGCGCTCCTAATTTAGATACTGTGTGTATTGGAGACAAATGTAGCTGTTTGTAAAAACTCTCCAAAGTAGCAGTATCTAGTAACAAAGTGCTTAATGAATCACCAGATATCGCTGAGTCATTTAGTATAGAGGCTGCACTCTGGTGGTTAGATTTCTATCAAATAAGTGTTGAAAAGATAATATTAAATTCTAAAGTTGTGGGTTCTGGTGATCCCAATGATCTCTGTACATATCGTTTCATAAATTCTAGGCAGCAGGAAGGGTGCAAGTGCCAGTTGGTCCCTGTTATGGTCTAAGATTTTCCAAACTATTCGTCCCTACATATTTGACAGCCAGCAGTTGTTCCCCTCATGTTGTGTGTGTGTGTCTACATAAGAGACACAGAGGGGGCATAGGTTAGAGCACATGATGCGTTCCAACCCGATGACCCAGAACCGGAAGATCTTAGAAGCCGGAAACTTTTATACGACTGAGGAAGCCCCAACGAGAGGGTAAAATGTGTTTCGGATAACTTAGTGGACACTATTGAACCATTTCTGGACCACTTGATATTTCTTTTTATTTTATTTGTATTTTATTGACATTTTTATATTGTTTTTACTTCATAATTAATAAAAGATGTGCCTCCTCTATTCCCCTTGATGGAGTAATGCGCTTATAACCAGCGGGAAGAAGGAGTTGGACATCCTCATACTCTACATCCCCATATTCCATCTAAGCCAAATTAGTTTATTGGCTCTATGCTTGTGAGTGAGATATTCTCTGTTATCCAGCAGCATATTATTACTTGGACAATAGCGCACTTTCTGTTTTTTAGTTTTATATTTTTACAGATTAATTTTCATCAGCTTATTCAACAACATACGCTCCACCTAAAGTATGTATGACTCAGTAATATTTCAGTGTGGTTTTGGGGTTCCCACTCAGCTGTAAGAGCTGTTTGTTGTATATTCACATTTCAACTGCATTTGCTATTTATTGAAGTATCTCAGCTTGCCTAAGAGTATTATGGCCATAACCAAAACTGCATTAAGCTTACTGTAAATAAAGTAAATGAAAGGAAAAAAACAAGATGCTAAAACAAAATGCACTATTCAAAATCAAAAGAAATATCTGACGATTATCATGACAATGCCATAGAGCAGCAAGCTCCAGGTAATTGGAAAGATGGACTGCATGTCCTGGTCACGGAGACTCTTTCCAGTTATTTATGGAGACCTAGGGACCCTGGCTCCATAATAGGTGCTGTCCTATCTGGTGCCATCTGTAGCTCTAAATACGCACTTATTTTGCAGTCCTGTGCCCTGTGGTGGCCTTCTGTACCTGAAAGTGCGTGCGTGTACCTATGTTAATCTGTATAATTCCTTGACCTTTAGATTGTTTTGTTGTCCCTCTGGTTCTTTGACTTTCCTTTATCACTCTGCTGGTGATTTTGGCTTTTTTTTGGCTCCACTTTAAGTGGACCAGTAAGAACCGCCAATATGCTACTATCCTGTTTTTTCTTTTTCCTAGTAGCAATTTCACTGACCTGTAGGTCTGTGTGTTGGGTGTCTTACCTGGAGATGGTTAGAACGTTAAAAAATGAATGCGTAGCAGGAGTAACTTTTAGAACACTTTTAGCAGGTGGGCGTTGTATGGCGGTTTCATAAAAATTAAGTAGGAATCCAAGCACAAAATTCAGAAATTATCAATTATAATTGAAAATATATCTGTTTTTCAGGTCTTGCAAAATGTATAGAAACATTATTCTATACAAAATACCTGTAATGGGTACAGGGTACCAGTAAATCTCAAGAAAATGAAAAGTTACAGAGGACTAGTAAGCCAACTGTAGGTTTCATACAATCAACGGTGCAGAGCATAACAGTGTAAATATCTTGATACATATGCTTGTGGGACTATAGCTAGGAAAAAAATCTAACATATACTTGTTAGATTGTAGGTTACTTGTAGGTGCTGCACAGAGGATAGCTTAACAAAAAAGTTAGTATAACGAGTGAAATTAACTCTAGATAACCACACACGGTTATACATTTGATACAGTATATAAACAAAAATGTTCTTAGGGAGAACCTAAACGTAATAAGAAATTATTGTTTACATAATACGTAGCCTCATACCGAAGTATAGCACAATAGGGCAAAAAAAAATCAAATAAAAAATGAAAAAGCAAAACAAAAAAACAAACAAAAAAGAACCCAATCCCCCACAAAATATGCACATTGGGCAGAAATAAGAGATACATGCTCATATCACAGTCCACATAGAACTATTTGCAATTACCTATATACAAAAAGAGGCCATACAATTAAAATATTAATAGAAGAAAACTGGAAAATGTAAAAGTGATAGATCTCACTCAGTGAAAAACCATATGTACAGAAATATCTGATTCTATTCATGTGTTGAGGGCAGAATTGTCCTGGAACATGTGTGTAGTCAAGCAGAGTTCATAGGGGAAATGGCATCAGAATTCTGAATCTTGTTGAGGTACAGGCTTGTGTAAACGAGGCTTCCTGGAGCACATGGAACACAAACCCAAGTGGCTCTGCATTTGGACCCCTTCGGTCCGTAACTTGTACCCATTACAGATATTTTGTTAGTATCCTTTTTCTATATGTTTTACAGCAATTAAAAAACAGAAACATTTTTTATTGCAATTGATAACTTTGTAATATGTGTGCGGATTCCAACTTTATTTTTTATTTTACTCATTGTGGTGACCCATGTAGAGTGGATTTACTTCGACCCAACATCTACATCTAGTTCACACATATGGGTAGTGCGGATTAGTATATCTCTTGTTGTTTCTTATATGGGCGTTTTGATATCTTTTAATACACTGTGAAAATATACCATATCACATTAAATGACTGTTGTTTCTGTTCCACTAATTATAACGTAAAATCTAGTGATAGGCAAGTGTTTTTGAAAGAATGTTACATTTTTATTTGTGGGTAATGCTGAGTACCAACATTGATGAAAATGTTGTTAGTGGGAATTTATAAACCTCTTGGCATGTTAAATTGGGCCTTTGCTCTTTCCAATATTTTTTTTCCAAATATATTTTAATGGAATCATTAAGCTGTATTCCAAGTTTTTTTCACGCATCTACTGGCCAAATTTCTTTCAGCTAAATAAAAAAAAACAGCATTTTTTTGTAATATTTCACAAATATAAACCTATTTCATGGTTTTCCATCATTTCTGTACATGATTAATATAAGTGATTGATGATGAAATAAATCTAAAGCTAACACAATGTTGCATGTTGTACCATGTGGAAGATTTTGGATAAAAAAATGAATGATCGAGAGATTCGTTTTTGTTTGGTGCAGCTCAATATGTTATTTCTAGAAACAGCTGCTTCAGTAAGTCATTTAGTAAAATATTATCATTGGATCTATTAACAGGTAAAGATTACAACTCAAAGAAATGTTTAAAAGCATCGCACATTCCAAACGTCTTTTTATAAAAAAATCGCAAGACAGAAATAGTATGACTTTCTTGACGTTCTACGTATACTCAGAGTGCAACGGCTGCATTGCCATGATCAATAATGTAAAGGTATTGCATCACACACAATGTATCTGCATCAGAATGAACTGGAACTCTGGACATCAAGTTTAGATGGTTTAGTGGCTTCTTCAAACTGTGATACAACTTTACTTACTGTATTTACAACAAAAGTAGGGTTTCTTTGGATTTGCCAATAGCAATTGGCAAAGTCTTTATTTCTTCATTCGGAAAATGAAGCAAACTTGGCAAAATAAACAGTGGTGAGGGAAACATATATATTAGACTTGGATATTTATTTCCCTACCAACTGTAATTCATCCAAATTTAGGTCAATCGGGTCTGAATTCCTTTGAAGGCTAATCGCGAAACAAACATATACAACCATGTGATAGATCTCACAGTTTCTGTGCTGTGACCTCTTTGCCCATCATTCCTGTAACCTGATAGACAATGTACCCAGTAAATGAGGAAGGGGAGGGGCATAGGCTCATGGTACCAAGAAGAGGCTCTGGGGACTGAGTTAGGCCTGAGCTGCGCATGTCTGTAGCTGCGCTCTCAGGAAAAGTGACTACAGCAGCTCTGAGGATCACCCTGGATCAAAGTGTTTTGCTGATCTGCAGAAATAGATAGTATGAGAGCTGCAACTGCTGTCCCCATATCTACTACAAAGAAAGTATTTTGCGAATTACCCAGCTGAGGAGTGCTGCATTGAAGACCCAGCAATCTGGTGACCAAGAGTTACCTTAAGTGACATGTGTAGTGTTATCCTTACTGAGTAACTAGAATATAGAAAAAACTGTTAGATTTCCCTGGATCTGAGGTTTGTTGAAGAATCTGAGTACGTGTTAATGCCATCAACAACATAAAATCCATCAGGGTAGCACTACCAACATCAAGGGCCCCAACACTGTGCACCAAACATCTTGTGGGGCATACGGTTTGATTAACCAGAGGCATTGTTGGGTGGAGGTTGTATTCCGAGCATATACAGAATGTGTGCGCTATTTCAAAAACTACCGAGACACTACAGCAGCAGAGTTTATCATGCTCGCTATTATTTTGTACTATTTATGTTTATTGTGTGTTTATGATAATTTAATATATTATCTGCACCTATTTATTTCATTTACACTCTCTGTTTGAGCATGGTTATCGAGAGTGAGAAACCCATCTACTGAGTGAGGTAGGTTTCTCTGTATGTAGAAGCACTGAGTGGAGGCACTGAATACAGCAAGATGTTCCGAAATCCAAAATATTTATCTATTAGACAGTAATATTCAGTACAGCTCATGGGTATGGGATGTTCATGAGGCCAACAAGTGAGTTGCAATTATCAAGAAATTATAAAAAGAAATGGTCAAATGCCTTAGCTCCATCTCACATTAGGTTGGGGACAAATATAAGCAATGTTTTTTTTTTTGTGGGTGGAAATTGCAAGATTTAGGGACAGACTGGATTTAACGAGAACAGGTAGACCAGGGTTGAAAATAACAACTTAGTCTCACTAAGCTATGGTTGCCTTGGACATCAGACATTGCATTCTTCTGGCCAATAGTTTCCTTATACTCGGGTTCTACTTATTATTATAGCTGTATACAAGTGCGGGCACTCAGTGCAGGAAACTTTTAAATTGGGAATCCATAGCATTCGATTTTCAGTTTTTTTGTTTTTTTTTAAATTATATATTATTGAGTTTTCAGTTTTTTCAAAGATAGAATGAAAAATGAGAAGTAGAGACACGCAGGTCTCACGTTGTACCATAGTGATAAGTCATAAGGTAACAAAAACATGATTAAGCAATGTGTAGAAGTTTTACAATTTGTAAACCAACAAGGAGAAACATCACATAAAATAAACCGTATGACGCCCTGGGCGTGTGCCAAGCTTTTGAATTGTATCGGAAGTATACCCAGTATATCGTAGGAGCAGTATTACTGGTGATATTTTGTAATAATATTTATAAAATCAACTTTATAAGCTAATATCTCTCTTTCATCTAGCAAGAGAGGTACACCAGCTTTGTCCCTGCAACCAACATACACTTAGATGTGGGCATTTGATCTTTCAGTTATGTTTACAAAAAAGTTTGCATGTTTTGTTTTTTACTAAAGTGAGAATTCTAAGTGAATTTCTTTTTTCATAATACAGAATTTAAGATCAAAATAGCCAAAATGGATAACTGTGCTTTCAATTCAGCTTTGCCTTCAATTTAAAATTTACTATGAATTGACTTTGAATTTTCATTTTAGTAACTAACTCTGTTAGTGTTTAGGTTATCACTATATGTATTGTTGGGCTGGAATAAGACTTGAGGTTAGGCTAAATTAATCCCCAATGGTAAGGGAATGGTCAGCTAGCTTGTTACCTTACAGTGACAAGCAGTGCAAAGTGTTTATAATAGCTGGGAATAACTTGGCTTCCAAATGAAAATAACTTGGCTGATAGAATTTTGACGGAGGGTTTAAAACCCGCCAGGCACAATTTTATTGAATCTTAAAACGTATAATATTAATAAACCAGATATTCTAAAATAGCTCACAGATATCAAGAATGAAGCTAAAATCATCCTTGCCAGCAGATTATTATGTAACATAACTACAATATATATGATCTACTTAGCTATTGCTTTTTCCAGACTCCGCTTGTGAAAATAATAGAATTTTTATGATTACTTTTCAACACACTGCTATTCCTTGTAAGTAGTTTAGAAAATCTGCTTAAATACATTTATCAATGACATACTTAACAGCTTATACAGAAAGTCAGTTAAATTGACAGTTTATATATTAATATAACTCAAATAAGTATTTTTTTAATTTGCTAGTTATTATGTACTTCTTTAAGGTGGATGTTTCATTTGCCTGTTGTCTTGCACATACATGTATTAAATATATTTTTTATATATTTGAGTGTAACTCCATAAATATTTCAGAGGTCTAGCACATGCATCAAGAGATCCTTCAGAGGTCTAACCACAGTACACTATATTATTATTAGCATTTATATAGTGGCAACTTATTCTGCAGCACTTTACAATTATAGAAAGTGGAAAATTTAGAGGGAAAAAAAGCCCCTGCTCAGACAAGATTACAGTCTATAAAGATTTGAGGTAGACATATAAAAATTGTTAGGTGTTTTGGCCAAGGACACTTGCAGATGAGGTGGTCTGAATGGGATTCAAACATGGCCGTAATGTTACCCCTGCTCTAGCCAACCAATAAATAGATAATCAAAAGTTTCTTCAGTGGTCCGACAGTCCAACATATCCTTCACAGATCCGTCATATTTCTGATACAGTCCACCTGGTCCTCAAAATATATTTTAGGCATCCGACAGTTGACTATATCCTCTGTAGATCCTTCATAGGTCTGATACAGTTTATTGTACCCACCATAGATCCATCAGAGGTTTGATACAGTACACAAAAAAATATCCTCAATAGATACATTGTAGATCAGTCACAGTCCGACATATCCTCCACAGATCGTGCAGAGGTCTTACACAATATGTAAATACTCTGCATACTCCATCAGAGGTCTAAAACTTCGTATACTCAAAAAGTCCTCTTGAAAATTCTAGAAAAGTCACTGATACATCTATGTTTGTGACAGTGGTAAAAGAAAATGATAAATGGCACTCAGAAAGATGCTTCTCCTCTAACTTTTAGTGTGATCTATCCCACCCCCAAGGCACTCGTTTAACTGTGATGTTTTGCATTTATTAGTTGGTGATGCAGGAGTAGATATTTTGCAGCTCATCCATAAGTAGTTATGTATTCTACTCTATGATTCTAAAAATAGTAGCGGGGGGACATAGTTTCCCCACCACAACCCCCACCCGCCCACCCACTGAAAGCAAGTGAAGGCTCTAAAAAATAATAAGAGTGCTCTGACAGGTAAGTCTTAAGACTATAGGTATTAAGTATTAACTTACTATTTATTTATTTTTTAATTTTACAGGTACTTGATTTATTTACCCCCTCATCATTAGTAGAGTATTTTTTTATGGGGGGAGGAAGAATAAGGGCATGGGGCCCCATAGTCACCAGTGACAGAGGTAGATAATTGTTATAAGGAGAAATAGGTTCACTCCCATATTCTTCAGGCCCCCCACCCCACTGCCAATGGACTGGGAGTGGGGGGGGGGGGCAATAGGTCCACACCGCACTTTATTACTTAGGATCCCCACCCACCACAAATGGGTTTTAAGGCAGGAGGGTGACAATAGGTCCACCCCCTCCTCCCCCACACACTTTGCTACTTAAGCCCCCACCAATGTTAGCTCCCTCCATATAATAAGAAAAGAACAAAGAAAAGAAAACAATGCAGAATTAAATTTCATCGAACTATCAAATTGGTCTTCATTTAATTTGTTTTACTTTGTATTCATTAATTTATCTTTCAGACAAATGGATGAAAAGCTGACAAAAACTATTTGTCCAAAAGCGAATGCCCAAGTCTGCATGCCAATACTGAAAGATGTCACCTAAATAATAGGTAAAGTATCAGAAAAAGACAAGTAGAGCTTAGTCTTTCTAAGCTTAGTTTGGAGAAAGGGACAGAATGGTTCTCACTGGTTCTAACAACGTCCAAGCTAGATCCTAAGTTTGGAAGAATTTAAAGGGACAGGGGTTATAGCAAGGTAGAAGCCTGTATAGGAATAGTTATAAATAAAGCTGGGATTTTAATATGTAACATGAAAAGAATGGATAAGGACGTATCTGAAGATCTGGGAAACATAGGCAAAACTGGAGCTAATTCAGGAAACAAGACTGGAGGTTGATGGTAAACCAAGCAACATAAATGTAACACTCTGGACAGTTCCTGAGTCTGAGATGGAGTTTAACTAGCCGGCTGATTAAGAGATAGGATCCCGTTTTTAGCCAGATTATTTAATCATTTCAAGCTGACTGAATCTTGCAAGACAAAGACTGGCACAGGAAAGAATCTGTGGATCGATGTGCCTACTGGTCCATTAGTGAATATACTGAGAGTGCAGGCTCAAAATCCACCCTGAATTTAAACATTATATAATTGTTATGCATAGAGGGTATACCAAGTGGTCCAGGTGTACAATGTTGTTAGGGTATACAGATTAATGCTGTTGGTTTTATGAATTTAATTGGTCTTAAATAACCATAGTAAAAGTTATTTTTTTACATCGAGTTTTCTTCCCTAAACTGAGAATTGACAAGATAATTGCAAATGTTTTGCCAACATAGACTGATTTCAGTTCACTCATTTTTCCCTCAAATTAGTGATATCCTTGTCAGTTCTCCTTAATTCATGATCTACTTAATAAACCCAACAATGTCTGTATCTCATCATCCACCAACAATAAAGAAGAAAGCAGTCAATAGCACATAATTAACTAACATTTCATCTACTAATGCACTTAATAGTTTATTCCAAGACTGCAGAAACGTACAGAGATTATTACATTCTTATTGAATGTGCACTATATACATACTGCGTTCTATCACTCACAGCATTTTAGCCAATTCATTCTTATGTCATATTGTACAAGCTAATGGAAAAAATGAATTATAAGACCAGGGTAGACATTTCCACAAAATAAACTTACTTATTTTTTATTTAACTAAAAAGAGAATCAGATTCCAGCTCCCATATCAAACATTCTTCTTCTGTAATTTACTCCAGACTAGTCTACTAAAAGTACAGTACCTGACTGTATAAAACTGAATTTTTTTAAGAACAAACAATAAACAAAGTGACATTTTGCCCTTTGCTTCCACATGGCTGCGCAGTGTTGGCTATGTTTAAAAATAATGTGTTAGCTTGTCTTGTACAGAAAGTTAATAAAAATACGGAAGTGAATGGCTGCTCATTATTTTTTATTGCTTTCCTTCGAGCAGAGTGACTCTTCTTTCCTTTATTGCAAGCTGGTTTACTTCAGTTCATTACAGGACATTCAAGCATTTAACACAATGACGACTTTGTCTTAAATCACTACATTGATCAGGTGACCGATGTTGAGGACTGTCTAGTCTCTCCTACATGACACTCACAGCAAGCAGATCATTTTAGGAGGTCTTGATTTGGTTGACATTGTTGACCATTAGGATGGACTGAAAAATGACTGTGCTGGTACATTTACTTTTGTGCTCGTTAGTTGTTACATATGTTAGACATGCTCTACAAAGTATTGCTTGGCTGTCGGTCTGACTCAACAAAATAAAATGAAGATTTAATGCACCCTTGACAGAAAGAGCATCCTGTGGAAATGCAATTTGTTTAAAAGATTGGTTTCCATGTACCAAATATGCATTTTTCATCTAAATTGAAAAAAAAAGCTTCTGAAAATTGTATAGGAAAATTATTTCTTAAGGAGAGCTAAGTTAATGCATTGTAACAAAAACATAGGATATGAGAACTCTGAGAACGGACAAAAGCTTTGAGAAACTCAGTAGCTTGCCCTTCGGTAAATCCACGCTCAGGTCTCAAAATAGTTTTTGCTCCCTTGTGCCATTACAGAGAGAACATATTCCGAAGCATATCAGACTGATCCCACTTGCAAGGGCAGCCCAGTACCAAAATGCCAGCAAGTCCTCTCTGCACAAGAGATAGAGCCACCCCAAATTATTTATTTTAAGGAAATGCTATCATGAGTCTACGCCTTCCTATTTTCATTGGACAATCGCATTAGAATTAAAAAAATAAATATTATATTAATTAAATCCTGCAATAATTTTTTTTATTGAATTTTGTTTATGTAATGCAGTAGAATTAGTTTAAAGTACAAAATGATAATGAGTTAAATTACATTTTTATTTTCATATCTTGCCTTCATTATGATGAATATACTGTAGGAGATTTATATTTACAAATGGATATAAATATCTTCTGAAATAGGGTGAGGTTTTATATTTATTATATTTACATGATGTTGCCAAGTACAGTGATGTTACAAGCTTAAGGGTTTGCAGAACTAAGACGTCATGAAAGACTAGAAAAATAAGACTGAGGAAGGATATGTATACTGTATTTGCTGTTTTACTACATATATATCAAAGAACAGTTTCTGTACGTTCCCACGAGATCGAGCTTGAAATCTTGGAAAGAGAATATTAGAGTAGAAATAATTCTCATCAAAGAAACATCAAATGTCGTTAAAATACTTTGGTGTCCAACTTTACATATTTTACCATATCATCAGCAACTAATGACTGAGTTATTTCCCGTTAACGTACGAAGTAAGCTTTTTTTTTCTACACGGAAATAAAAGCAGGTTTATTTTTGAGGTTTGCATATTTATTCAGCAGCATTTCCAAACCTTTAATTTATAAGGACGTTTGTTTGTGTAATACACTATTAAAAAAAGGCAGTTTACATGCAAAAAGAATTAAAGCGGTAGAATATTCGAAAGATCAAAGCAGATAATATTTTTTATTTTGTTTCATTTAATAAAACTGTTTTTAGATGTTTGTAATGATAGATATTTAAGAGCTGACACTCTTGTTGTGGAATAGTGAAGCCTCTTTAAGGTGCATATTTGTCCACTGCATCTTGAGATGATGATGCTGGAATTAATAATAATGGTGACACTAGGGTATAGAACAGTGGTAGGCAACCTTTTATTAGTACTGTGCCAAAGCAAGGTCTTGAAGTCGCTTTTTAATTGAGGTGTTTATGTTGTCATATTGCGCTTGTGTTATTTATGGGTGCTGCTTTGTAATGTTGTATTTGTGGGCTGTTATGTTGTAATGTTTCACGAGTAGTTTGTGGCATTGCGTATGATACCTATGAATGTGGGCTGCGTATGGGGGCTGCTTTGTAACGTTGTATTTGTGGGCTGTTATGTTGTAATGTTTCACGAGTAGTTTGTGGTATTGCGTATGATACCTATGAATGTGGGCTGCGTATGGTGGCTGCTTGTGAAATTGTGTTTCTCGATGACATGTCATATTGTGTGTTTGGTGGTATGTGTATGTGTGAGGTTGCTTATGGGATTGCATGTGAGAGGCTGCTTGTGGGGTTGTCTGAATGTATGTGGATTGTCAGTGGTGTTGTGTTTGTGGGGACTGTGTGTGTGTTTGTGTGTGGGCTGTTGTTGTTATTTGTATGAGGTGGAGCTTATTCTGCAGCTCTGCGTACATCTAGCAGTGTGGGTGGCTTTCCTGGGGTCCAGGTACAAGTCAAGGGCAGAAGCTGCTATAGCTGCTAAATGCTGCTCTACTCCAGTGTGGAATCCTGTTCCATTGAGGATTGTTACTCACCACTTGCTATCAAAGCTCAGATTGCACTAGCTGATATCTGAATTCCCACTGGAACGCTTGGTAGGCCAGAACCTGTTTGACTCTGGCAGCCTTGAGTGCCGTGCATGGCATACGTGCCATAGGTTGCAGACCTAGGTCAAAGACGTGAATAATAGCGAGGACTAAGTGAGTAAGGAGCCTTTTGGTGCCAATGGGTGGTCTTCTAGGGCAGCCAAAGGTAGGGCCTTGTAGGAGGGGTTTTGCTTTGGGCATCAGCCTCAGGTACTTTGGGAACCTACAACTATTCTAAAGTTACAATATAGTGATACATAACACTGCTAATAACTAGCACATTCACAGTAAATATACATATTCCACATTAGGAGATCTCTTGTGGGACTTGTCTAATATGAAGTATATTTAATTGCACAATTTCAAATCATCGGATTAATTTAATCCACAACAGTGCCCTTTGTCAAGATAACATATATCAAAATAACACAAGCATATACAGGATGTGTAGAATGAAAAGTGAGGTCGGATGCCACATTAGTGAAACACCTGTACATATAGTAACAAGCAAAGCCGGAAGGACCAGCAACACAACTTGCAACATAACTTCCTTAATATTTAGCTTGCTTTAATTTTGCTCCTCCTGTATGTGCTTGTGTTATTTTTATATGTTTTATCTTGACAAAGGTGTCTGCTGTGTAATGAAGTGACAATCCAATATTTTTAAATCACTCAGAAATACACACACCAACATACACATTATGACTTTATATCTGTCAATGTGTATCTGTATGTCATTTGTCAATGTGTGTGTCTCTGTGTATCAGTGTGTTTGTGTGTGTGTGTGTGTGAGTGTGTATGAATGCACGTGTTTCAAAGTGTGTATATGTGTGCATGTTTTAGTGTGTTTGTGTCTGTGACTGCAATTTGAGGGTGGTATGGCATGGTATGGGCAATGCAAAGGTAAAGTGGCAATTATATATAAAACACAAACATATACAATACATAGTAAAACACATATACATTATATATGATAATATATATGTGAAAGGATTATAGAACATGTGGGGAAAATGTCTATTGCATTGTTTATCTGTAACTTTATTATTTGGTAAATTATTTTTGAAATCTTTTTTGCTCAAACTAAATTTTCATATTTGTTTCCAAAAGCCCCTTCACACCAGCACTTAAATATACCAACGCGAAGCTATGCAACCATACCCCACAATTGGGTATGGGTATGGTTGCATAGCCTGCCATTCATATATGCAAATTACATTTGTTTATTGCTAATTAATTTTGTTTGCAAATTATGCTACAACTACAGCCAGAGATGCGGTGGCACAGGGAGCCACAACACTGCAAGCTTCTGAACAATGAATGCAGAGACTAACTCCCTGTATCCAGTGCTGCAAGCCCGCCTTTCAATACAATGACTGCTGCTTATACATGCACATAATGCAACCTCCATTTTTATTTTACTTTGGGTGTAAGGGGGGGCCTCATGTTTGAGTTTCGCCTTAGGCCTCACAAAGTCTAGAGCAGCCCCTGCTGTCAATGTATTGCCAAGAGACCCTCACCTTTCTCCTTGTCTCCTTAATTTGTTCTTATTAGCCAGACTCCTTAATCAACATACTTGTGCTTAACGAATACTGCAGAGAGACTAGTGGTGTATCCTGGTTTTGTGCCCCCTCCCCCCCGCGCCACCCTCACCCAACCCTTCCCCCCGCCCCGCCTTCTAAATACACACACACACACACACATTCACTGACAGATACGCATACACTAGCTAACAAAAACACACACTCACTAACAGACACACACACTCACAGGCAAACACACTCACACTTACAGACACACACTCACTCACTAGCAGACACACACTCACTAACAGACACACACACTCACACTAACAGGCAAACACACACACAGTCAGAGACACACACACACAGTCAGACACTGACACACACACACACACATTAACAGACACACACACTAACAGACACACACTTACTAACAGACACACACACACACACACTAACAGACACACACACACTAACAGACACACTAACAGACACACTCACTCACTAGCAGACACACACACTCACTAACAGACACACACACTCACACTAACAGGCAAACACACACACAGTCAGACACACACACACACACACACACACATTAACAGACACACACACACTCACTAGCAGACACACACACACTAACAGACACACTCACTAGCAGACACACTAACAGGCAAACACACACACAGTCAGAGACACACACAGTCATACACATACACACACACTAACACATTTTTAATTTTACCTCCCCCCAGCCTCCTTACCTTCGGGAATGCTGGGGGGGGTCTCTTTCTTCCTGGTGGTCCAGCGGCTGCTGTGCGCGGGCGGACGGCTGGTGAGGGAGCACTTCCTCTGAGCTCTCTGCTCAGCTCCCTCGCGCCCCGCCCGCAGAGTGAGGCTGGGAGCCGGAAGATGATGTCATATTCCGGCTCCGCCTCCCAGCCTCACTCTGCGGGCGGCGCGCGAGAGCTGAGCAGAGAGCTCGGAGGAAGTGCTCCCTCACCAGCCGCCCGCCACCGACCGCACAGCAGCCAGCGCACAGTAGCCCAGCATGCCGGTTAGCCGCAAGGCCTGGGCATTTGGGGGCAGCATTTTATGCCGCCCCCTGGAAAATGCCGCCCAAGGCAAATGCCTTGTTTGCCTCGTGGCTAAAACGTCCTTGAGAGAGACCGTGCAATAAAAATGGCCAATTGTCTTCACTTGAAAGGAAAAGATCAAGTTCTTTTTACATTTCTTCTCTTAGAATATTAAACAAGAATCAAAAAGAAGAGACAATAGCTGAAGAGGAAAAGTGTCTCTTCTGGTGATCAACTACAAATCTAAATATTTACTGTTATGCCAACCAATCCGAGAGCTTCGACAAATTATCTCTTTGAGGTCTAAGCTGAACATCATGGCCGAAACATTTCCTAACGGTTCCGTAGTTTTTTTTTTTCAAGGAGCACTGTTCTGCCTGGACCTTGTCTCATTTCCCAAAGTTCTACCTATTTTCAGTGATTAAGGGAGTACAGTAAAGTAAATTAGGCTTCATTCTCTACTTGTTTAGTGATCACTTAGCTTTGTCTAACCCTAACAATATTTAACAGGAAATACCTAAGAACAATGCAAACACTTGTCTGTTCTAGATTCTATCACCGAGACTTGCCTGCATGTTTATAAAATGTGTTTTGGATTTTAATTCTTGGCAGGCAATATATTTGTAAAACAATTCCTATGCAGACATATACTGTAAACAGTCTGGTCAAGCTCAACTAATATATCCTGCTACGATGACTTTAATAAATACACGATGACCCGATTGAAAAGGCATAATCGTCTTTTGGGCACTTACAATCAGCTGGTTTTATATTTAGATTGCACATTCTTTTGAAAATAGTATTTCCCTTATAGGTGAGCATATACATTTCAAGAGAATATCTTATTCCACCTTTTTCTCCCAAAAGACACCCCCCTCCCCCGCCTCCTGCCCTGTTTCTTACAAATACAGAATTTGCCAGATCCACCTACATATGTTCATTTCTTCAATATTCATTTCAGATGTTCACGCAACCTTTCTGTGGACAGAATTTCCTTCATTCCCTTTGCATATATCAGCAATTCATTTTTTACTGTGTTCATGTGAGAACTGTAACTGGGTCTCTTGATGGGATCATGTCAGAAAAGAAAAATACCAAAAACAGTAGATATCATTGAATAAAATATTGTGAACAATCCAAACACTTTAAAAGATTGGTCATTAAATTGTAAGCTCACCTGGTACACTCCTTAGGTGAGACCTACGCTAATAATTTGCAGTGATGCTTTGAGTTAAGAGGCAAAATCTCTGATGGGACAGAAATAGGTATCACTATGTACCTCTAAACCCTTAGAAGGGTACACATGGGCTGTCACTCTCTTCAAATTATAATTAGTGCATTTTCATAACTATGCATTGGAAAAAAAGGTTAATAGTAATACATATTGAGGAATATTATATATAATTGATCCCTTTTGTATTTCCCATTACCGGTACATTGTTTTTTTCTGATACATTATGTTTTAATATGTATTGATGTCATTCACAAAGTATGCATTGTCAGGGAATGAGAGCAAATTCATACGTTGCCAGCAAATTGGGAATTCCGCATGATTCCCACTTTAGTCAATAATCCTGTTAACCACGAATATTCATTTAGGATGAACTGACTTCAGTTCAAGGACAAAGTGATTATAGAATTATGTTTGGTTGGTGCATATTCTTTTGTTCTGAATAATTTACTTTTTACTTTTATATTTAACTATTTAAAGGGTTACTCCACCAAACCCCCACAACTTGCACTTTCTTTTCCAGAGCAGCGGCCAAGTTCTCCTTCTGCTGGAGGGGGAGGGAGCTAAGGAAGGATAGACTTAGGAGTTAACAGTGGTGGCATGTAGGGGGAATTGTGCCACCATTGGTTCTCTGGTCCCAGCATGCGGTGTGTGCTGGTGTTAGACACCACTTTCACACAAAATTGATATCAGACAGCAGAGGCGTAGCTAGAAACCACGGGGCCCCAGTGTGAAAATTGCCCTGCCCCTTCCCATACATCCACCCACCGCCACCCCCCTTACGTCTATCCTCTCCCTCCCATACGTACCACCCCACACACATACAGACAAACAGAAATACATGCAGACACACGCATATACAGAGACACACACAGACACACATACAGGCTCACATACATATGGACACACATATACAAACACACCCACATACATACAAACACACACACACGCACACAGAGACACACATATACAGACACACAACTAATACACACACATACATACAAGCACACACACATACAGACACACACACACAAACACACAGACACACAGACAGACATACACACACACACACACACACACAAACATACAAACACACACACACACAGATACACATATACAGACACACAGACAGACATACACAAACATACATACAAGCGCACACACACAGACACATATACAGACAGACATACACACACACACATGCCATTGGGTGGTCCTAACAGCACTTACTTAACCTGCAGGCACCGCAGGGGTCTGCAAGGCGGCCGGGTACCCTGGAGTGATGGGCCCGGTCGCAGCTGTGACCCCAGAGACTGCAGTAGGTCCGCCACTGTCAGTCAACCTAAAACTACAGTTCTGTGCTGGCTAATTATGCTTCTATGATGCGGCTGGAGTATTAAGTTACACCTCTGGCAGTGTAGGGGTTAATCTCGGAATGTGCAACATTTCACAGCAAAACTCATACAAATTCCAGGCACCATGACCACTGTAAATCACTGAAGTGATCATGGTGCTTCGAGTAGCTCTTCCAGGAAAACTGTCACTGTTTGTTTTTTTTACTTTTAAAGTGACTGTGCATTTTTTTTCTTCATATTTATACATGTAGATCAGATTTTTTAAATCTTCCTTTGACACCCTAAAACTCTAAGTTTTATCTGCTTATGCAGTCGTTTTGAGAGTACTAAGCCATAATCCGACCCAAGATCACGCTCACCTGCCCAGCTCCACCATGTTTGACTGTCATCTAGCAAAAATAGAGAAAAAAAAGAAACACTAATGCTGACGGCTATCTAACGTGCCCTGCTATACTCAGATCTTTCGTATTATAATTAATATTGTTATTATATTGTTGAAACTAAAACATTTGGTTGTTGGTTTCTAACAAAATTACTGTTTTCGGAGCCCATGGCTACCAGATCGTTTTTGCTTTCACTACATCAACCCTAGATCAGATAGTGGTTGATCTGACCCAAGATCACTCAAGATGGTACCACTATCAAGGGATGAGGTGTCAGTGGAAGATTATTAGAAAATCTATATGAATACAAGAAAAGTGAAAACACCACAAAACATGTTAACAAATGGAAAAAAGAACTTTAACTCTGAATACATTAAATCTTTTACAAACCTTAATTTGACAGTAGCAACAGACAAATACAGAAGCTTTTAAAATTCCTTTACCACAATCTTACAATGCATAGACTCTTACCGAGAAGATAGTATTACTGCTGCTGAGTTATATAAGGTATTTTGCATGGGCGTCTCATGATTACATGTTTATCTCAGTTCCATAAACCCATGCAGAAATTCAGAGTAAAAACAAGAGAAACAGAAGAAGGACACATGAATTTTTACTTAGAATCTGTTGTTTTATTCTAAGGCTGTGTGGGCTCGATTTCCTGGAAACCCAACCTGAATAAGCTTCATGGAAACAAGCCCAGGATTTCATGCTAAGTTCCATAACAAGGAAATTAGTACAGATTTTTTTTAGTATATTACACAGTAAAATCAGTGCAGTGCTTTAAAAAGCTATAAGTGCTCTTCTCTCTTCTGCCAATGTCATTAGTGCGGTAGAGAAAAAAAAAGGGACACACAAAGTGTGAAGCAGACTTGAGCAAGACGCGATTGTTCAGTTTGGCCGAATAATTTTGCTCAAAGTTCAAATTTTATGGAGAACATCTGATGCTTATTCATGTGACGGATCAGCTCAGCCGAACATTGTTCATGAAAAAATATTCTTGGAAACATGTGGATAGACCAATAAGAGAAAAAATGGGCCAATCAGTGTATTGCAACATATAATATTAATAATATAATATTACTACATTACTACACTGAACAAAGATTTTTTCATGAGCTGAACTCAAAGATCTAAGACTTTTTCTATCTACACAAAAGGTCTATTTCTCTCAAATATTTTTCACAAATCTGTCTAAATCTGTGTTAGTGAGCATTTCTCCTTTGCCGAGATAATCCTTCCACCTCACAGGTGTGGCATATCAAGATGCTGATTAGACAGCATGATTATTGCACAGGTGTGCCTTAGGCTGGCCACAATAAAAGGCCACTTTGCGTTCAGCTCATGAAAAATGGGGGCAAAAACAGAAGTGGTGCGTTTATAATTTTGTTCAGAGTATTATATTGATAATATAATATTAGTACATAACGCTCACTTACTAAACACCAGACTTGGAAACGAATCAGATGAACCAAAAAGGCACAAAAAGGGTCCAATCAGTGTAAACAAAATATATACACAGTATAAATATTATGCATAGATTTTGTAATACACTAATGGGAGCATTTTTGTCTCCATTTTGTTCACAGATCAAGTGAGAAAAAGTAACCAATAGAGGTTAAAAGTGGAGAAACAGTCAGAAATCTATAGTTATACATTTACATATTATATATTTGCATCTAACCTGAACCTCTAGTCATCAATCATCTTTTTTTCCCATCAGATATCTCTATCTTTGGTGCCACCGGCAGAATTCAGAATCAAACAAAGCGAACGAGTTGTTTTCAGTTCAGGAATTCGACCGATCGCCCAAATACAAACGAAATGCAATTCGGAACGAAAGGAATTTCCAAGTCTAATAAACACTGTTTTCTATGTGCACAACTTACACTGGTACATTGAGTTATGTTTGTCAAGAACTCATATATGTATTTGTGTAGCTGGTAGGAGATAGCTTGCTATGTTACTGCTATGTAGAAGAGAGAGATAGAAAGCCAGGGAGAGGATATAAAACCAACGTACCCAGATTATCCGAAAATAATGCCATCTTATGATCTGGAGACATAATGATAATATACCAAGACCAGTAAGTGTGATTGTCAATCCTGTACTTCATGGTGGAAGTCAAACCGTGCTTTATGGTTAATAATGCACAGATGATGTCATCCATTGTTCAGTAAGGGATTTGACTACATGATCTGCGAGTGTGTATTTGTTTAGCCTTATTTTTTGCTTGGTTATTTTGACTTTTAAGTTACAAATAAAGCTTACATTTTCATTTTACATTTCATATAACTATAATTGCTGCATTTAATACGTATGTTTATATGAGATGTAGCATATGAGTTGTATTATGTAACCTGAAATTACGTTGAATGCATGGATATAATAAAATTGACTCTAAGCAGACCTATGCATGGTTTTCATTTCTTAAGTAATATTATTAAATATTGATTGCCATGTTGGCTTGCTGATGAAAGCCATGATACAAAAAAAGTTAGATTTTCTGTGTTGAATTAAACATGTAATACTTCCATAACGCCATTCTACCCACGGGACTAAATACTGAATCCGGCAAAGTGATGAAAGATCTATTTGGGTTTTGTAACCGTGATCCACTCTATTACAAGGCACCAGGGCAAACAAACCCCACACGACTAAACTTGTTAAAATACTAAGAACAGTCATTTTTAAAGGTTAAATTTAAATTGACCAGTTCTGCTGAAGAAATTGAGAAGTCTACAGAGAAGGCATTACCAATGTTGATTTTTTATTTTTATTTTCATTTTCGGTATTTCGGCCTTTTATATAATTTGCTTTACTTAACCCCTTAAGACCGCAGGACGTACTATGCCGTCCTTATTTGGGCGGCTCTAAACGCCGCAGGACGGCATAGTACGTCCTGGGCGGTCTTACCCCCCACGTGGCCGGCGGCACATGGCCGCTGCAGATCACGGTCGGGGGGCATGCCTGGCCCCCCAGGCAGCCCCCCTGTGCCTGGGGACCGCGGTCTGCAGCTTCTGATCGCAGTGACAGCCTGCAATATTTACCATGTGTCAGCCGATTTTAAAATCGGCTGACACATGGAGCCGGCCGCATTTTCAATCTGCAGATCGCGGTCGGGGGACATGCCTGGCCCCCCAGGCAGTCCCCCTGCGGTCAGTGACCGCGATCTGCAGAGTCTGATCGAAGTGAGAGGCTGTCACTGCGATCTGAATGCAGAGACAGCCTCTCCCTGCGATCTGATCGCAGTGACAGCCTGTCACTGCGATCAGAGGTTACTATGTGTCAGCCTATTGGCTGACCCATAGTAACTGCAGGCAGGATCCCCCTGCAGATCACGGTGGGGGGCATGCCTGGCCACCCAGGCACTCCCCCTGTGGCCAATTACCGTGATCTGCAGGAGGTGATCACAGTGACAGCCTGTCACTGTGATCACTGATCCTGTGTGTCAGCCAGTGATGTAAAATCACTGGCTGACACTGTCTCTGCCCCTCTGCTCCCCTCTTAACCCCTTAATGTTACAAAATAAAATAAATTACAGTTACACATCAAATATACTTAGATCATTTATATATATATTATATATATGATCTAAGTATATATATATATATATATATATATATATATATATATATATATATATATACACACATTAACACATACACTAAGTGTATTTTAATATTTATGTATATAATTATATATATATATATTAATATCAAAATACACGTAGAAGGATATTTATTAAATATATACATAATTATAATTATATATATATTTTATAATAAAAAAATATAAATACGTTAAAAAAATAAATAAAAAAATAAAAAAAATAATTAAAAATATATATGTGTGTAATTTTGTTCTAACTGTATTTTGATATTAATATATATATATTGATATCAAAATACACGTAGAACGAAATAATATATATATGTATATACCTAAGTATATACGTATACATCACTATATGTATACCTATATATAAATAAAAATAATTGTAAAAAAATTATATACATATATATATACATATATATATCCACACACGTGTATATATAATAATTTTACATATATATTTATGTAATAATTGTACATAATTAGGTATCCTAATTAATTACAATTAGCGGGACCTGCCTAACAACCCAGGCCGAAAGTATAGGGAATTTAATTTGCTAGCACTATATTTAACCCTATAACTTTCCAAGACACTATAAAACCTGTACATGGGGGGTACTGTTTTACTCGGGAGACATCGCTGAACACAAATATTTGTGTTTCAAAACCGTAAAATGTATTACAACAATGATATCGTCAGGGAAAGTGAAATTTATTGCATTTTTCGCACACAAACGGCACTTACACTGACGATATTTTTGCTGTAATACTTTTTACTGTTTTGAAACACAAATATTTGTGTTCAGCAAAGTCTCCTGAGTATAACAGTACCCCTCATGTACAGGTTTTAGGGTGTTTTCAAAAGTTACAGAGTCAAACATAAGGCTTGCGTTTAAGTTTTTTCACAATGAAATTCGCCAGATTGGTTACGTTGGCTTTGAGACCGTATAGTAGCCCAGAAATAAGAATTACCTCCATAATGGCATACCATTTGCAAAAGTAGACAACCCAAGGTATTGCAAATGGGGTATGTTCAGTCTTTTTTAGTAGCCACTTAGTCACAAACACTGGCCAAAATTGGCTTTCAAATTAGTTTTTTGCATTTTTCACACACAAACAAATATTAACGTTAACTTTGGCTAGTGTTTGTGACCAAGTGGCTACTAAAAAAGACTGGACATACCCCATTTGCAATACCTTGGGTTGTCTACTTTTGCAAATGGTATGCAATCATGGGGGTAATTCTCATTCCTGGGCTACCATACAGTCTCAAAGGCAACGTAACCAAACTGGCAAATTTCAATGTGAAAAAACTGAAAAGTGTAACATGCTTTATTTGACCCTGTAACTTCCCAAAACACCATAAAACCTGTACATAGGGGGTACTGTTTTACACGTGAGACATCGCTGAATACAAATATGTGTATTTTATTGCAGTAAAAGCAAACAGTATAATGACATTCACAGTTAGAATGTCACATAGAACTAAGAAAATTTAAAAAAATCTTATTTTCTCTCATTTTTTTATATTGTATTCATATTAAATTATGTTCCATACCTAAATATTTGATGTTAAATGAAAGCCCTGTTTCCCCTGAATAAAATGATATATAATAAGTGTGGGTGCATTTAATATGAAAGAGGTTAATTACGGTTGGACAGACATATAGCGCAAATGCCAGGTCTTGTTTACGTTTTTTTTGGATCACAACTTGTACATTTGGCTGCGGTCTTAAGGGGTTAAAAACAATTTTTTAACCAAGTAAATTGCAAAAACAAACCAGTTAGGCTCTGTATGTTTGTGTTCTTAAAAGTAATGCTTTATAATATATATTATCATATTATTTTTTATGGGCCCTTAAGGTATGTTACATTATCCCATGACCACACACAGGGATATCACACGACACCCAAGAAGAGTTAGACACAACACACCAAGTGTCTTCAACAGCTTCTTGAGCAAGGAGGATGCACAAAGAATATTCACAACTACTAACCTGTGGTCTCAGTCTGTCATGACGGCAGCTGAAGACTCTACTTGCAGCTTGCCTGAACGTCTGTTTTTATTGCCACGGCTTCTGCTGCAGCTCACAAGTAAGATGATCTTAAATAGAATGGGCATATTTTGCAAGCTGAATTAACTTTCAATAGGTTTTTCCCCTCCCCCCAAGATGCATGTATAAAAAGTGCTGCAGAAAGGAGGTATTCCTGTGATATCCTCCTGAGACCCAGTTAATTAACTTGTGTCGTCTGCACTGGGCATCTCGTTCACATGCTTTCACTGGAAAGCCCAGGATGTAAAGAGGACATCCTGGGCTTTCCAGTGATGTATAATGTGATAGGCTGGGATGATGGGAACTTCCTCTTCCGTTTCATCAAAAATAGATGGCATGTTAGAAGATAACTTTTTCTCGGTTCCCAAAAGGATATACTTTATTGGCAACAAAGAAATTAATATATATAATTTAGAGGCTGAGTATATCTGATTGTGCATTGAAAGATCTAGAAAAAATAATTACCATTTTATTGAGTCCTACATGATGCCATTATCCATAAATGTGCTTTGCTGGGTTTCATCTGAATGTTCTGGGTATGACAGCTTATTGTTGGGTCATTGGGTTAAATCTCCCTTCTCTGTGCAATAAACCATTGGATAACTGGTATTTAGCTCCACCTCCTCTCAATTTGGTCGAGCTCACTATACAAAAATGTGCTGTTTTCACCTACGTTTATACGCCAGCCATATACCCAATTCTTCAAAGAAATGTATTGGTATATTTTTAAACTAAAAGAAAGAGAAATGGGTAAATTAACCCCTTAAGGACCAAACTTCTGGAATAAAAGGTAATCATGACATGTCACACATGTCATGTGTCCTTAAGGGGTTAAAACAAAAATCTATCCCTTTCAACGTATTACGCATTTGAGGTCAAGAGGTCCCTTGCAACGTATTACACATTTGAGGACAGTGGCACATTGCTGGAAAATGTACATTTTTCTGCGGAATAGAATCCTCAGATGTTTAAAGATTTGCACATGTTCTACTGTTTACATTTGTATTCTGAACAATGGAACATACAGAGTTTCTTGACATATGCAGTAATAAGTCTGCAATGTTTAGCAGTTGACTCCTGATCCACCGAATCCAGGCCCTTGAATAAACTGAATTTCGTAAAGAAGAAAGTGTGAGACATAGGCGTGCGCACGGGGTGTGCCGGGTGTGCCTGGGCACACCCTAATCCCCGCGGCACGCCTATGGATTGAGTCCTGCAGGAACAGAGTTCCTGCACTTTTTTTGTGCAGGAACGCCGTTCCGGCAGGCACTCAGCGCCCCCCTTCCTCCCCCCATGTCCCCCCTGTCATGGATGGGAGGGGGGGGGGCAAGAGGTTATGGACACCCCCCCCCCCCCCCCCCCGGGCGGCTCTCTCAATATCAGCCGCGGCGAGGGAGCTGTGAGCTCTCTGCTCCCTCTCGCCGCGCGCTGCTTGCTGATGCTGGGAGCCGGAATATGACGTCATATTCCGGCTCCCAGCTACAGCAGACAGCCCGCGCGGCGAGAGGGAGCAGAGAGCTCACAGCTCCCTCGCCGCGGCTGATATTGAGAGAGCCGCCCGACCCACTGGACCCCAGAGACAAGTCCACGCCAGCACTCCAGGTAGGGAGGCTGGGTGGACATTTTTTTAATAAAAAAAAAATCATTTGTGTGTGTGTGTGTGTCTGTGACTGTGTTTGTGTCTGTGACTGTGTTTGTGTGTGTGTGTGTCTGTGTGTGTGTGTCTGTTTGTGTGTGTGTGTGTGTGTGTCTTTGACTGTGTATGTGTGTGTGTCTGTGTGTGTGTATGTGAATGTGTGTGTGTGTGCCTGTGAATGTGTGTGTGAATGTGTGTGTGTGTATGTGAATGTGTGTGTGTGTGTCTGTGAATGTGTGTGTGTCTGTGAATGTGTGTGTGTGTGAGTGTATGTGTGTATGTGTATCTGTGAATGTGTGTCTGTGAATGTGTATGTGTGTCAGTGTATGTGAATATGTGTGTCTGTGAATGTGTGTGTCTATGAATGTATGAGTGTGTGTGTGTCTGTGAGTGTATGTGTGTGTGTTTGAGTATGCGTGTCAATGTGCGTGTATATATATATATATATATATATATATATACACACACACACACACACATATACATACACACACTGGAGTGTATATTATTTTTTTTGGGGGGTGGGAATCTTGGTTCCCACACTTTATTCCCCAGGACTTTATTCTCCCCTGTCGGCTCACGCAGAACCGGCGCTGAGTGTCGGCTCTGCTCTAAGCCTCCATGGGCCGGCGGGGAGATCAAAGATCTACCTCACCAGCCCACAGCAGCATGAAGGGAGGCAGGAGAGGACCCGGGGAGCTCTAGACAGCAGCTCCGCCAGGTTCCTCTGGCGAGATCTGAGCGTTGCCGCGGCAACGCTCAGATCTCACGAGAGTTAACTCTAGCCCCGCAGGCTAGAGTTCACTCTCCACTGGACCACCAGGGATGGCACATGGCAGCAAGGATCCATAAGGTAAGAAGGGAGGGGGGATATTTACTAATCTTCCCCCACCTCCACAATCTGTCCAAGCATACAGCACACACACACACATACAGCACCCACACACAAAAAGCACCTACAGACATACAGCACTCTCACACAAACAGCACACACACAGCACCCTCACACACACAACACCCAAACAGCACCCACACACATACAGTACACATACAGCACCCTCACACACACAGTACACTAACTGCACCCTCACAAACACACACAGCACCTTTACAAACACACAACACCCTCACACACAGCACACTAACAACACCCTCGCAAACACACACACACAAACAGCACCCTCAGAAATACATGACACCCACACACATCACACAAACAGCACCATCACACACACATCACACAAACAGCACCCTCACACACACAGCACCCTCACACAGCACACTAACAGGACCCTAACACACACACACAAACACCCTCACACACAAACAGCACCCTCACACACACACACAAACACCCTCACCCACATAGCACACTACCAGCACCCTCACACATACACACACAGCAGCACCCTTACACACACCACCCTCACACAGCACACTAACAGCACACACACACACACACACACACACACACAGCAGTGTATGTATATATGTGTGTGTATATATATATATATATATATATATATATATATATACATATACATGCGGCGTGTGTTTGTGCTTTAGGGTGCACACCCTAATGCAATAGGCTGCGCACGCCTATGGTGTGAGATCAGGACCTGTTTAGCAAGTGATATGGCTTTAATGTTTAGTAGTTTATAGTGCATTTTTTTCATCTAAAGCTCATCTGATATATAATACTATGTTATACAGTCAGTTTTTATTACAATACAAAATACATTTCTTCTTGCAGCATCTATACCCTGGTGCATTATTAAATATGAACATTTTCAGAAAACACAATTTTATATGGAAGAAAATGGTAAAACGTTCTCTCGTTGGCATGCGAGCTTTGATACAAGTTTCACCCATAAACTGAGCAATTTACTATAGCAGGCCAATCCTGTATTTCTGATGCCATATTATCTCAGTGTATAAAATGTCTCTCTTTCATCTTAATAAAGGTGTCTGACTTCAAAGAAAGATGGAAAAGTGTTACATGCTTTAGTATATAATGTATAGCATTCAATATTATTATATTTTTTGTTAAGTGCATATTTAGAAAAACATTTTGACCAGCCGTGTGTATTGTGTATTTGGGGTTGCCAACCGTTGTCAACGAATCAAACCTAATTGTATGTATACTTGGGCTCACAATCTTGTGGCGATGACCACGAGTGGAATTGAGGGCTGGTAATAGTTTATACACCAAACGAATTATTGGGTATGTCACAGCTGTTTGAAGAATAAACTCTTGTTTCTTGGTAAAATTTGATTGTCTGTGCTAGCAGGGTCTTCGGCATCTCTCTTGACTTTTGATTGTTAAAGTGCCAGTTTTCTGGAATAGAAAGCATTTAGCCTGTGAAATTTTTGCTGTTAGAATCAAGGAACACTCCAAGCAACAGAACCACTACTAAAGGTTTATGGTAACCCCCCGTAATGGGTCAAACCGTTTTAGAGTGGTTTGATTTCTTACCCGGGTTCTTCTGGGCATTTATTACATTTTTAAATATATTTTTCATTGAACGTTCTGTTTCTGGCTGATCACTCTCAGCCAATGAGCTTAGGTTAGCTAAGTGAAGAACGTTCCCAACTCTTACGGAGCAGTAGTGGAGACAGGGTGCACCACCCTACAGGTGAGAAGTCAAACCATTCTAAAACGGTCTGACTCCTTACATTGAGGGTGATGTTAGTACTCCTGGCACGTTTACTACTATTGCATACTGTATGGTTATTGATTGCAGTGTTGCATTAACATTATACCTATACATTGCCAAATTGTTTTACTACAGAAATGAGGAATTCTGCTTCAGCCCCTACTGAATCCAGCTGCATTTTTGCAGTATCAGTTACAGGGCCCTTTCAGAAAATCCTTCATAGCCCTGCCGTTGAGTCTAGTAGCTCAACCATAGGGGTACTTAGGGCAGCACCCCTAAAGAAAATTGTTGTAACAAACAAAAAATCTATTCTACTGTGAAAGAAGAGTGAACTACTCTCATTGTACATATTGACATTCACCACATTTCCTGTCAGTATCATTAGAGACGATCAGCTGTTTCCAGATTCAAAAGTTTAATTATTGGTAATGAATGATCGGCTGTCAAAAACGTTAACATCACCCATAGAGATTAATTGGAGATTTTAAAAAGTAACAACTGCTTGCTCATGCTACACTACTAATCACAGACTACAAATCACATACCTGTCTCATCAAGGTGTAAAGACGGAAAACTAGCTAATGACTGCAAACTCTATAAATATGGTATATTAAAGTCTTCAATCTCCCTAAACCCTGCTATTCCAGTCAGAGATTGTGGGGAGCTGTGTCCCATGTGTTTTAATTAAGATGTTTACATTAGGTCATTTGCAGTTACCAAGATACCCCTTATTCTAGCGTAAGGAAGTTCATCTCAGCTCTTCTTGAATGATTCCAGCAAGTTATGTGCAGGTAGATCATTTGAGAATTTAGCCCCCTAAGGGCAAGGGCGTAAACTCAGACACCCCTTTTACATGTGGCCATAACCCTATATCTGCATTGTCTAATTGAGAATATGGTCCTGTTGATGTGATGGATCCATCCACACACTGTATTGATCACAGAGATATTTAGATTACCATAGATATGCTGCATGAATTTAAGCATTTATCTTCATATGTGTCACGTATTCATCCGCTTATAAAAATGTGGTTAATGGCATTTACTGTCCACACATGAAAAGTTGTGCCTAGCAGCAACAAAATCCACAGAAGGGTTAATGCTAAGCAGCAATTATGCAAATGGGAACCTGTCGTGGTTTCCCTTGTGGTTGTCCGAGAGCGCGTTATTGATTCTGGTTATTCTGGTTATTTGACTTTGGCATTGTTTTTGACTTCCCTGTTTTCTGGCATCCCTGACTCCTGGCTTTTCCTTATCGTTGTGTCTCTTTCTGTCTCCCTTGACCTCGGCTATTCCTGACTATTCTTTGGTACGTTAGTCCGACCATTCTAAGGTCCGGTATACGTTACCTATCAGTCCTCTGTGTTACACAATTCTACGTGCTGGATCATTCTGTAATCCTGACATTACGACATGGCCATAGATCCTGTAGAATTGTGTAAGCACATAGCTGCTTGTGAAAGGAAACTGGAGGATAATGATCCCCGCATGGATCAATTTGCCCAGGCCTTCAGTACGCTTCTTACAGCGTTCCGAACAGCGCATCTGAAACCTGTGGCCTCACCTCCACCTTGTGTACCTCCAACTATAGTACACAAGGCACCTACTATCTCCCTATCTCATAGAAACACAGAA
The DNA here is from genome assembly GCF_036172605.1 of Pelobates fuscus. NCBI lineage: Eukaryota > Metazoa > Chordata > Amphibia > Anura > Pelobatidae > Pelobates > Pelobates fuscus. The sequence goes on along the minus strand of NC_086319.1, from coordinate 38,397,509 downwards.
ACATAGAATGTGACGGCAGATAAGAACCATTCGGCCCATCTAGTCTGCTTATCTAGTCTGCCCAATTTTCTAAATACTTTCATTAGTCCCTGGCCGTATCTTATAGTTAGGATAGCCTTATGCCTATCCCACGCATGCTTAAACTCCTTTACTGTGTTAACCTCTACCACTTCAGCTGGAAGGCTATTCCATGCATCCACTACCCTCTCAGTAAAGTAATACTTCCTGATAATATTTTTAAACCTTTAAGACTATGTCCTCTTGTTGTGGTAGTTTTTCTTCTTTTAAATATTGTCTCCTCCTTTATGTATTTAAATGTTTCATATCCCCCCTGTCTCATCTTTCCTCTGTTTGTTCTGTTTGTGCGGTTTCCAAAGTGCCTCATAAACTCCCTTGTGGCTTGTTACAACCTCTTCCTATTCCTGAGGTCCCATGGTCCCACTTGTCCATGGACTTCATTGTTGAACTTCCTAGTTCTAATGGTTATACCACCATTCTCATGGTTGTGGATCGTTTTTCTAAAATGGCTCATTTTATTCCTCTCAAGAAATTACCATCATCTCAAGACTATCTTTATACGTGAGATTGTCCGTCTGCATGGCATTCCTCACAATATTGTATCTGATAGAGGTTCTCAGTTTGTATCCCGGTTTTGGAGGGCTTTTAATAAGCAATTGGGGATTGAATTGTCTTTTTCATCCTCTTACCACCCCCAGACTAATGGTACAGCTGAGAGGGCTAACCAGTCTTTGGAGTTATACTTGCGTTGTTTTGTTAATAGCACTCAAGACAATTGGTCCGAATTATTACCATGGGCTGAGTTTGCTAGGAACAATGCTGACCATGACTCCACTGGGTATAGTCCATTTTTTGTTAATAATGGTCGTCATCCTACTGTCCTACCGGCTGTTTTTTCTGATATGGCTATTCCTGCTTTAGATGACTGTCTGGCTTCCATCTGTGATACCTGGGTTAAAGTTCAATCTGCTCTGGCTACTGCTGCTGACCGTTTCAAGCATTATGCTGATACACGTCGAGGGGCCAACCCTGTTTACCAAGTGGGTGAGAGGGTTTGGTTATCTTCTCGTAACATCAGGCTCAAAGACCCAAGCATGAAATTTGCTCCTAGGTTCCTCGGACCTTTTCGTGTCCTTCGTAGGATCAATCCTGTTGTGTACTCTCTGGCCCTTCCGGCCTCCTTGAAAATTCCTAATACCTTTCATGTGTCCTTGCTAGTGATGTCCCGAACGGTTCGCTGGCGAATAGTTCCTGGCGAACATAGCTTGTTTGCGTTCGCCACGGATGGCGAACATATGCGATGTTCGGTCCACCCCCTATTCGTCTTCATTGAGTAAATTTGACCCTGTACCTCACAGTCAGCAGACACATTCCAGCCAATCAGCAGCAGACCCTCCCTCCCAGACCCTCCCACCTCCTGGACAGCATCCATTTTAGATTCATTCTGAAGCTGCATTCTTAGTGAGAGGAGGGACAGTGTGCTGCTGCTGATTTAATAGGGAAATTCATAGCTAGGCTAGTGTATTCAGTGTCCACTACAGTCCTGAAGGACTTATCTGATCTCTGCTGTAAGGACAGCACCCCAAAAAGCCCTTTTTAGGGCTAGAACATCAGTCTGCTTTTTTTTTTTCTGTGTAATCTAATTGCAGTTGCCTGCCTGCCAGCGTGTGTGTCAGGCTCACAGCGTATACTGTGCCCACTTGCCCAGTGCCACCACTCATATCTGGTGTCACAATAGCTTGCATTTAAAAAAAACAAAACTTTTTTGACTGTAATATAATAGCAGTCAGTTTCCTTCACACGTGTGCGTTTCAGGGCCTGCCAGGGCACAGTGTCACACCAGTGCAACTCATATCTGGTGTAACAGTAGTGTACATTTAAAAAAAAAAAAAAACTAGAAATTTGACTGTGAAATAATAGCAGTCAGTTTCCTTCACACGTGTGCGTTTCAGGGCCTGCCAGGGCACAGTGTCACACCAGTGCAACTCATATCTGGTCTAACAGTAGTGAATTGCGACAGCCCGACACGTTTTAATTCAACACTCCTAATGTTCGACTGCCTGCTCCAACAAGAAAAAGCCGTTAACGAGTATTTGTATGACCGGGGTGCTAGGACAGCCTCTGCGGAGCTGGGAATTTTTTTGCCACGTTACTGGACGCTCATGCGCAATGCCTGTAGGCTCATGCGTCCTTTTGAGGAGGTGACAAACCTACTCAGTCGCACTGAAGGCACCATCAGCGACATCATACAATTTGTTTTATCCCTGGAGCGTGCCCTGCGAAGAGTGCTGGATCAGGCCGTAGATGAGCGTGAAGAGGAAGAGTTGTGGTCACCATCACCACCATAAACAGCCTTATCAGCATCGCTTGCTGGACCTGCGGCAACGCTGGAAGAGGATTGTGAGGAAGAGGAGGCAGAGGAGGAATGTGGCTTTGAGGAGGAGGAGGAAGACCAACCACAACAGGCATCCCAGGGTGCTCGTTGTCACCTATCTGGTACCCGTGGTATTGTACGTGGCTGGAAGAACATACCTTCAGTGAGATCACTGAGGATGAGGAACGGGACATGAGTAGCTCGGCATCCAACCTTGTGCAAATGGGGTTTTTCATGCTGTCGTGCCTGTTGAGGGACCCTCGTATAAAAAGGCTGAAGGAGAACGACCTGTACTAGGTGTCCACGCTACTAGACCCCCGGTATAAGCAGAAAGTGCCTGAAATGTTACCGAATTACCACAAGTCGGAAAGGATGCAGCAGTTCCAAAATCAATTAAAAAGTATGCTTTACACAGAGTATAAGGGTGATGTCACAGCACAACGGGAATCTAACAGGGGAAGAGGTGAAAGTAATCCTCCTCCTCCCAAGACCACGCCGTCAAGGACAGGACGCTTTACAGACGTGTTGTTGATGGAGGACATGCAGAGCTTTTTAAGTCCTACGCATCGCCACAGCCGTTCGGGGTCCACCCTCAGAGAACGACTCGACCGACAGGTAGCAGACTACCTCACCTTAACTGCAGATATCGACACTCTGAGGAGCAATGAACCCCTTGACTACTGGGTGTGCAGGCTTGACCCGTGGCCTGAGCTATCCTAATTTGCGATAGAACTTCTGGCCTGCCCCGCTTCAAGTGTCCTGTCAGAAAGGACCTTCAGTGCAGCAGGAGGTATTGTCACTGAGAAGAGAAGTCGCCTAGGTCAAAAAAGTCTAGATTACCTCACCTTTATTAAGATGAATGAGGGATGGATCCTGAATGGACTGACAGTGGGCAATACATTCAACTAAAAAAGGTATGCTTTTCTGTATTGACTGTTTTTACTTATCATATTATTTGTATTTTGGTCCCTGAGGAAGTTCCTTTGCATAGGAACGAAACGCGTAGGACCTTTTTTTGCTTTAACCTTATTTAATGAGGCTATTATATATAGCCTTTTTTACAATAAATTTGCATATTTATTTTACCCTACCTTATTGGAGTCTCATTCCATTTTTGATCCGCTTGGAGTTCCAGTGGAGAGTGGAGACATTCAGCCGCCCAAATTTATCGGGGCAGGCACCTTTTCTGGCGCCTTATTCACTGTGATCCTGTGAGTGCATTATTATATCAGCGCATTATTATTTATTTTGCTGTATTACACTATGTATTTGTTCTGTTCCTGTTTTAGATTATGCACAGCCGTATCTCATTTTCCTCTGTGTCTATGTATATGTTGTAAAAGGTCAGGAACTGGGCCACGACCTTGAGAGGCTGTTTTGACTATATCAGATAAGTATATCTTGATACCATTGTAACATTATTTAGGGGTATCATATACTGATTCAACTAAAAAAGGCCTGATGAGGGGGACTACTTAACACACCACTCCTATCTGGTGGCACATTAGATTACACGCGCAGTGCCCCAAATTTGAAGTAGGAGGACCAACCAAGCATCTTTTTCCATCTCCCAGTTCCTAAAATCGATGCCGTATACACATCCCCTGATAGGGGACGTAACAGGGATTAAACTTATAAGAATAGTACTACTTAACACACCTTATAAAAATGCAGAGAGAGGCAACACAGAGAGAGGAGTCTGAAGAAGAGGAGTCAGAGGAGGAAGGTGGCTTTGAGGAGGTGGAAGACCAAACACAGCAGGCATCCCAAGGGGCTTATTGTCACTTTTTGGGGACCCTTGGTGTTGTACGTGGCTGGGTGGAGGAAGATACCTTCAATGACATCAGTGAGGACAAGGAATGGGACATGGCTAGCTTGGTATCCAACCTTGTGCAAATGGGGAGTTTGCGGTTTTGCAAATGGACTGTTTGCGGTTGATTGCGGTGCGTTAAACGGGGAGTTTGGTCTGTCACTGTGAAGCGGGCGTAACCCTTACACTACCTGATCGATACAACATCATACCTGATGTTTTAAAGCACGTTATTCCAAACAATTTAGGAATGTTAGGTGATTTATGCCCTTTATGGATTAAAACCAGACTCTGCCTCAACTATGTAATTTTCCATGGGAGTTTTGCCATGGATCCCCCTCCGGCATGCCACAGTCCAGGTGTTAGTCCCCTTGAAACATTTTTTCCATCACTATTGTGGCCAGAAAGAGTGCCTGTGGGTTTTAAAATTTGCCGGCCCATTGAAGTCTATGGCGGTTCGCCCGTTCGCGAACATTTGCAGAAGTTCGCGTTCGCCAATCGTGAACGGAAAATTTTATGTTCGCGACATCACTAGACCTTGCTGAAACCTCTTGTTTGCAATAAATATACTGTCTCAAGTGTCCCTCCTCCTCCCTTAGTTGTTTCTGGACAGGAAGAGTATGAGGTATCCTCCATAATTGATTCCAGGTTTTCTCGGGGCACTTTACAGTACTTGATGGATTGGAAAGGTTATGGACCAGCCGGTCGTTGTTGGGTTCCGGCATCTGAGATACAAGCAGGCCGCAATATTCGCTATTTTCATGCCAAATTTCCTCTTAAGCCTGGTCCTGCCCACCCGGTGGGCATTCTTCAGGTGGGGGGTAATGTCAAGTATTCATCCGCTTATAAAATGTGGTTAATGGCATTTACTGTCCACACATGAAAAGTTGTGCCGAGCAGCAACCAAATCCACAGAAGGGTTAATGCTAATCAGCAATTATGCAAATTGGAACCTGGTAACTGCCTTTGGGGTCAAAGGCCGGTTACAGCCTATCAGGCCTAGAGTAGGGGTATTTAGGCCCAGTTCTCATCCTGCTCAGTGCCCTGTCGTGGTTTCCCTTGTGGTTGTCCGAGAGCGTGTTATTGATTCTGGTAATTCTGGTTATTTGACTTTGGCATTGTTTTTGATTTCCCTGTTTTCTGGCATCCCTGACTCCTAGATTTTCCTTATCGTTGTGTCTCTTTCTGTTTCCCTTGACCTCGGCTATTCCTGACTATTCTTTGGTACGTTAGTCCGGCCATTCTAAGGTCCGGTATACGTTACTTATCAGTCCTCTGTGTTACACAATTCTACGTGCTGGATCATTCTGTAATCCTGACAACATTAGAGAGAAAGTTTAATCACATAATAAATAAATAAATAAATAAATACATTAATTAATTAATTTAAAAAAAAACACTTTATATAATTAAAAAGTCAAATATTCTGGACTCTTATGGGTACCGGTGCTTCTTAAATCTCTTATTCATTATAGACTTCATGTGCAGGAATGCAAAAAAAAAATTACATAAAATAGAGTTTTCTTATTCAAGACACATGTAAATTCTGTACAGGACCTTTTGAACTACAGTGATGGGTTTCTAGGTTACTGAGAATGATATTTGTGTATGTGAACCATTCAATCGTTAGAAATGGAAAACACATGGTATTTGTTAACTTTAGATAAAACGGAACTGTAGCACATTGTTTTGAGCCAATGAAAATATCACAAAAAAATTATTTAACTTTGATATGTTTCGAATGAATGTAAATACCAACACTTGTGCAGGGATTTAAATCTCAGACATATACATGGTTTTCACATGTATATAGTTATGCAGAGCACATACCTTTATAGTGATTTTACGATTTATGTAGATTTCATTATTCCACTTAAATTTTTTTGCACGGTATTTAACAGCTAAATTGACTTGTGTTTTGGAAATCTGGCATGGTCAGCTGTTTTAAACAATCACTTTTAAAATTTATTAATTATGGATATACAATTTCTAATATAGACATTAAACAAATAAACAGTGTTTCTTATTCTGTGTAAAGTTGACACAAGGGGAATAAGGCCTACAAGTGAAATTGGAAGTATATTGAAATATTTTGGCCAAAGCATACGTTCATTTGCCCACATCATCGCGACATTTCAAATTGGGCAAGTCTCTATACTTTCCTAGCAAATGTGATTTGTAACATTTTATTAGTACTGAATTTAATAGCATATTTTATATGACTAATACAAAACCACAAATTGAGTTAAATGTTAAATTTAATAAAATATTCCATTTAGAAGTCATGTGAGACTCAATGCCTAGGCTGTAGTCTTCAGATTAGAATGTGTCACTCTGTTATAATAATGGATCCTACATTACACACTCTCATATAACGTAAGCGTTACAAACTATGTGGTCTGGGAGGAAAAAAAGGAGGCAGCTTCAGTTTTGGACAGACAAAACTGTTTTAGTTTATACAATGTTTCCAAACACTTTATCATGATTTTTTTTCCATTATAAGCTTTGTCTAAAAGTTTAAATTAAGCACATACTGAAAACAAATTATGTCCCCCCTTAGAAAAATCTTAGAAAAAGATGTGGATAAAATGTTATAAATATTTATGGATGGTGTACTTACATTACCTATCGGTAAGTACATGTTATGTTAATGTGGCTTTGTCAACCTAAACAGCCACTCAACAGCCCCACTGGACCCCAGGGACCGCACGCTCAGCCCAGCATCCCCACTGGACCCTAGGGATTGCATGTTCAGCCCAGCAGCCCCACTGGACCAATGGGACATATAGACTCCATGCCAACACTCCCAAAGGTAGGGGGGATGGGTGGAGTAAAACTTAAAAAAGATAATAAAGTGTATGTGTGTCTGTTAGGGAGTTTGTGTGCGTTTGTGTGCCTGTCAAAGAGTATATGTGTGTTTGTCAGTGAGTTGGGTGTGTATGTGTTTGTCAGTTAGAAATTATGTGTTCTTGTCTGTGAGAGTGTATATGTGTCTGTATGTGTGTCTGTAAAAATAGTGTGTGTGTTTGTCAGTAAGAGTGTATGTGTGTCTGTCAAAGAGTGTGTGTTTGTCAGTGAGAATGTATGTGTGTCTGTCAAAGAGTATGTGTGTCAGTGAGAGTGTATGTGTATCTGTCAAAGAGTATGTGTGTTTGTCAGTGAGAGTGTATGTGTGTCTGTCAAAGAGTATGTGTATCAGTGTGTCAGTGTGTGTATCTGTGTGTTATGGTTTGTGTATGTGTCACTGGGTGTATCTGTGCGTGTATGTGCCAGTGTGTACCAGTGTGTTTGTCAGTGTGTGTGTGTGTATCTGAGTGTGTCAGTGTGTATATATGGTACTGTGTGTATGTGTCAATGTGTGTATCTGAGTGTGTGTGTTTGCCAGTGTGTGTATCTGTGGGTGCAAGTGTGTGTATATGTCACTCTGTGTATCTGAATGTGTGTGTATGTGTGAGTCAATATGTGTGTGTCAGTATGTATCTGAGTGTGTGTATCTGTGTATCAAGGTGTTTGTGTCTGTGTGTCAGTGTGTATCTGTGTGCCACTATGTGCCAGTGTGTGTGTGTGTATCTGTGTGTCAGATACAAATGCATATATACACACACACACACACAGATACCCACTGACACAGAGATATACAAACACATATATACACATCTTGACACACACCAGCAAATACAAACACAGATACACACACTGGAAGGGGGGGTTTCCACAATGCTGATGCACTATGTCAAAGGGTTCCACCAGAAAAACTAATTGGGAACCCCTGGCTTAGGGGGTACAAAGGATATCCTCATGGGTATTAGGTATAATTGGATCTGGATTGGATGGATGTTCGGAAGGGGTTGTGGGTATTCTCAAGAGCACTGGAATAAAGGAATCGGGGGCAAGGAAGTGGGAAAAGTTGGACACTTTGGGGATAAGTATCATACTCAATGAAGATTGAAATAGCATCAATCAATACCAAGGGACTACATTCTCCCCAGAAAAGAACCTATCTCTATGATTTACTGATTAAAGAAGTGATAAATATCTGCTTTGCATAAGAGATGAACTGGGATTGTCAAGGCTCTTCTTTTTGGAGGTATAAAAAATGTCTAGTAATCGTTTATGAAGCAACTTTAAAGGATGAGAAGAAAAAAGGAGTAGCCATAATAACATCGAAGGAATTACAATTCGAATATATTTTTCACGAGGCAGACAGTAATAGGAGATACATAATACTGGTTTGTAAAGTAAATGAAAAATTGGATACTCTTGTAAATCGTTACGTGCTTAATGATTTCCCCGTAAAATTTCTGGATTCCATAATGGAAAAAGTGGATAGATTCTCCAAAGGAGTCTTAATAATTGGGGGTGACATGAATTGCACTGTGGACACTAATCTGGATAAAAAATTAATGAAAGGGAATAAGATAGATAAAACTAAAGAGTACGCAGAAAAACTAAGTAGCGTATATACTCGAGTATAAGACGAGTTTTTCAGCACATTTTTTGTGCTGAAAAACACTCACTCGTCTTATACTCGAGTCAGTTGTCTGTATTATGGCAATTTTCATTGCCATAATACAGACAAGGACCGGGGGCTGTCAGGAAGCTGTAACTTACCTTCACCGCAGCTCCTGTCAGCTCCCTTCTCTCTCCTCCGCGCGGCCGCGAGAGTTGCAGAGGAAGCTGACCTGGGAGCTGCACGGACGGAGGAGAGAGAAGGGAGCTGACAGGAGCTGCTGTGAAGGTAAGTTACAGCTTCCTGCCAGCCCCCCTCCTACAGCCCATCCACTGGACCACCAGGGAGTGACCCCCCTCCCTGGCCAGCTAACAAGCAGGGAGGGGGGACGAAAAAATAAATAAAACAAATAATAATAAAATAAAAAAGTAATAATAATAAAAAAAATAATAACATTAAAAAAAATATATATTACAATAATAATTAAATAATAATAATTAATAAAATGCCCACCCCCACCAATGCTCTGCACTCACACACACACACACACACACACACTGTGCTCACACACACACACTGTGCTCACACACACACACACACACACACACACACACACACACACACTGCATTCATACACACACTCATACACACACTGCACTGCATTCATTATATACACACACTGCATTCATACACACACTGCATACACACTGCATTCATACATACACACTGCACTCATACATACACACTGCACTCATACACACACTGCATTCACACTGCACTCATACACACACTGCACTGCATTCATTATATACACACTGCACTCATACACTGCACTCATATACACACACTGCACTGCATTCATTATATACACACTGCATTCATACACACACTGCATTCATACACACACACTGCATTCATACACACACTGCATTCATACATACACACTGCACTCATACATACACACTGCACTCATACACACACTGCATTCACACTGCACTGCATTCATTATATACACACTGCACTCACACACTGCATTCATTATATACACACTGCATACACACACCGCACTGCATTCATTATACACACACTGCACGCATATACACACACTGCACTCCATTCATTATATACACACTGCATTCATACACACACTGCATACACACACAGCATTCATATACACACTGCATTCATACACACACACACTGCATTCATTATATACACACACTGTAAATAAATATTCAGTTAATATAACTTTTTTAGGATCTAATTTTATTTAGAAATTTACCAGTAGCTGCTGCATTTTCCACCCTAGTCTTAAACTCGAGTCAATAAGTTTTCCCAGTTTTTTGGGGTAAAATTAGGGGCCTCGGCTTATATTCGGGTCGGCTTATACTCGAGTATATACGGTAGATGTATTATAAAGAATAACCTCTATGATTTGTGGAGAACACAGTATCCACTGCAGAGAGATTACACTTTTTTCTCCAGTAGACATCTATCGTATTCAAGGATAGATTTTTTTTTTATGAAGTTTGACTATCTGAAAATTTGTACTTCTTCTTCTATTGGTAATATAAGCTGGTCTGACCATGACCATGTCTACTGTGAACTGAGGAACACTGCAATTCAGTGGTAGAGCAGAGTGGAACAGGAATGATTAAAATTTATGTTCTGCAGAAGCTAAGCAAAAATTAGTAGACGAAATACAACAATTTCTAAGTTATAATGATAATAGGGAGGTCTCGGAACCAACTCTATGGAACGCCCTGAAATGTACCATAAGGGGGTATTTAATAAAAAATTATGTAACTCTGTGGAAAATAAAAGGAGAACCTCTTGTAGATTTATATAAAAATGTAGCTAATTAAGAAAAAAAAATCAACTCCTAATAAGACTATAGTAGAACAAATAAACAAAATCCAAAAATAAATAAAAACCAGACTGGATGATAGATTAGAAAAAGCTTTTTTCATTTCCAAACAGAAATGGTACTATAGTAATAAGAGAGCAAATAAAATAATTACTAACAAATTAAAACAGAAACTAGGATTCTAGGATTCAAAGACTGGTAGTCAACAATACAATCTTATTGGATCCCTCACAAATAACGGAGGCATTTATGAATTTTTATAGATACCTTTATAATATAAACAGTAAAGAAATACCCAAAATATGTTTGAAACATTTCTTACAGAGGTTAAACTTGCCAAGAATCTCAGGAGAGAAACAAGAGATGTTAAACCAACCCTTTACTATAGGAGAGTTGAAAAAAGTAATGCTGGGATTGAAAGCGGGAAAATCACCGGGTGCTGATGGATATACAGCACTGTTCTATAAGATAGCGGACCCCGCTGCTAATCAGAATGTTTAATTATTTGGGGGGAAAGGGGGGAAAGGGAGAAATACCTCAAGAGATGCTCCAAGCTTCAATTTGCCCAATTCCAAACATGGGGAAAGATCTGAGCTTAATCACAAACTACAGGCCCATTTCACTAATAAATATAGATGTGAAATTATTTTAAAAAATTTTGGCAGACAGATTTAAAACAGTAATGTCAGATTTAGTACACCCCGACCATGCTGGTTTTATTCTGGGCAAATCTGGGGTGGATAATACCTGGAATTTATTAGATCTGATTTCAGAGAACCAACAGAAGCCCATGCCAACATCCTTTTTGGCGCTTGAACCAGTGTCAATTGGGCCTTTTTATTGAGACATTAGATACTTTTCAGATCAATGGTTTATTTAAGAAGAGTGCCAAAGTAACAGGTCCATTTTTAAGTTCATCCTTTTTAAGTATCCAAAACAGTACACGGCAGGGCTGCCCTTTATCTCCTCTGCTATATGCTTGATAAGATCAACAGAGGAGATAAAGGACATCAAAGTAAATCAGCATAAGTTTAAAGTAACACTCTACGCAGACGACATTCTGCTCACACTGACCACTCCCGAGATTTCTATTCCAGCAGTAATTTCAGTTATTTATGAATTTGCACATTACTTGAATTATAAGTTGAATCTATCTAAGACCCAAATTATGAGCAGAAATGTAACATCATCTCAAAAACAATCCTTACAATGTAAATTCCAATTTATTTGGAGCAAAGATTGGTTAGACTACCATGGCATTATGTTAATGCTAGACTTAGAACGAGTTAGTCCAGAAAATTATGAGCTTTTATTGCAAGACCTTAATCAGCAAATGATTAAACTGAAGGGAGTAGAGGTCTCGTGGATGGGAAGAATGAATCTGGTTAAAGTCTATTTGGTCCCTAAGATACTATATCTGTTTAGAATGATTCCACTTCGGTTCTGGGGTCCATCCTAGAAAAATGTAATAAATCATTCCTTTCCTTTATTTGATTAAGCAAGAAACCCAGAATTGCGCAGAACATAATTAAAAAGGGATAGTACCCAAATGTAAATGTATTACACAATGTAACCATGTTCACACATGTGAAGGCCTGGAGAAAAATAAAAGAGCAGGTTAGTTTCATTGTGAAAGTTCTCAGATTGGAATCTCAAATCCAATGTATATTTTTTGGATTAAGCCATCTATGATTAAACATTTAAATCTAGAAAGTCCGTTGCTTAAAGATGCAGTTAGGACCGGGGAAAAGGTCAGAGCCAGATTAGTAATTAAAGACTATCTCACTCAGGCTACACCCCTTAAAATTCTAAAATATTTTTTACAGGACTTAGATGTATCTGGATTGGATCATGTAGGTATTAATACCTTAGCCGACATTACTATGGAGGGGAAAATATTGCTGTTTGTCGGGATACAATCTAAATATAATTCATCAAATAGAGATAATTTTCTCTGTCTTAGAATTAAAAAAATTCTTAAAGGCTATTTGTGTCTCCCCTGCAACCCAACTAGAGGACTTTATAGATAACCAACATAGCTATAAATTAATCTCTAGGTTGAAAAAAAATAATAATAATCAGGAGATATTATTAACCTCACCAGTGAGGAAATGGGAAAGGGATATGAAAGTCTATAATTCAAAAGAAAATTGGAAGGAAATTTTGGAACTGGTTAAACAAAAGTGTGCACTATTAGTCTACAGGAAGTATATCTTAAGTTGATGAACTGTTGGTATCTTGATCCTCTTCGCATTAGTAAATGTAATAAATCTACTCCAGATTGTTGCTGGAGATGTTTTCAGGTACAGGGTTCAACATACCAAATTTGGTGGAACTGCGAGAAATTACAACAGATTAAAGTTAAATTAGAAGAAACATTAGCTGACATTTTACAGTTAGAGTTTACATTCAAGCCAAAAATATGGCTTTTCCATCTAGATCTACCGGAGATGAATAAGCACTGTGAATATTTAGTGTTAAATATTTTACTGGCGCTTAAGATATGCATGGCTAGAGATTGGCGGAAACCAGACACTCCGGAATGGCCTAGAATAATTAATCAGATAGCACATCAAGCACATATGGAAAAATATTGTTATAAGGTAAATGGGGAACTCACTACCTATAAGGAAATGTGGTCCCCTTGGCTAGAATATATTAAAGAGACTTAGTCACCAGATAGGAGAGTGCCTAAACTCTGGCATATAGAGAATTAATATTGTCAACAGTTTCTATTTCCCTCTCCTCTTCACTTTTTTTTTTCTTAACCAGGAAAAGATGATGAATTCCGGTGCGCATGAGAACATGACCATTACTAGAGGATGCATGGTAGAATGGGTTATGAATGCTTCTTTGGTGTTCATTTTATGTAGGTTTGTAACTATGTATGTCATAGAAAATAATAAAAATTTATATTCGAACAGAAAAAAATAGGAATAACAAATGATGATTTTGGTACTCCATTTTATTTTTGGAGGTAAAAAGAAGTTCAAAACACTGAATACCAATGTCTGATGTTAGATAACAAAAACAGTAAAAAACTAAATTGGCATTCCACAACAAACTGAATTATGGTGATTCACCCTAAACAAATGTAAAAAGTGAAGTTCAATTAAAATGCAGAGTTTGAATTAAATAAGAAATGTTTTTGTCTTTTTTGGATGGATTTTCCTCCTACACAACCAAAAATGGTATGACAGTTTTTACTATAGTTTTTTCCTCAAGACGGGTCTCTCCTTGAGGAAGGTTAGATGCCAAAACTTTGGGATTGCTGCATCTCCTGCTCTAGGTTGGTATACCTATAAGATTATGGGTTTGTGGGCTTTAAAACTAAGCACTTTCTTCTATTCTTGATATGTTATATATAGATGTGTGATTTAATGCTGATGTGCCTTTGCTACTGTTTGCACTTTTTTGGTACTATTTTGATTCAATGACTGGATTAATACATCTTTTTATATGCAAACTTAAATTGTTGTGCTTTGGGTTATTTCCGATTGTGCATGCATCTGGTGGGAGAACAGATTTTTCCCATGAAGCACCCAACACCTTTCTATAACACATCTTCACCCATATAGAAGTTGAGCGCTTACTATATAACTGTATATGCAAGTTCTAAATATCAATCAGAACTGAACATAGAGTATTTGCCATCTGTTCTTGCAAGTTGCAAAGCCTTGTAAAGTAAAACAGTTAGTTGCATTGGCATCTACCGGTTCTAGGCATTATGCACAATTTTATTGACGTTGTTGACAGTTTTTTTTTAAGGCGGATTGCTAAAATTACATTCAGTTTGTTTCACTAAAACCCACAAAAAAAGGCTATTTTATTATTCTTATGAATTTGTTATATTTTTGTCACACCTACTGTACATAAGGAATGAATAAATACATTGAACATTTAGATTGTTTAAAGGGACGCTCAAGACACCATAACTGTGTCATATTAATTGTCAGATGAATGGCATCAGGGACAGGATATTGACACCATAATTTCCACAACAGGCTGAAGTGCTTATGGTATTTTTTGTATCGTCCCTTTAAATTGCATCAGCTTCTGAACCCGAAGAAGTCATCAGAGAGAGTTGGTAAAACATTAGTTATCTTGTATGACTTCCAACACATCTGTGAGAAAGTGCTTTCAGAAATGCATTCAATGTTTGCCCGGATCATAATTATGTACTCCTTGTGTGATATATTATTATTTTTAATTTTAGAGTTACATTATCTGGGTAGAAAGTGGAAACTGAGGCTATTTTAGCAGTTTTGTTTCCAGTAGTCTACATAAATTGAGATTATTTGTTTCATCAATAAAGATGTTAAAGAAACACTCCACACGCCTAAAACACTTCAGCTTGCTGTATATGAATTTTCACCTTTATAACTGGGGGTAGAAACACATCCATGGCTGCCAATCAGAAATCCATGGAAGCTTTCTTCTGCTTCCACCAGCTCCACAGAACAACGGAAGTAGCAGGCGCACTGTACTCGTGCATGCCTTCATTGGAAAACCATGTGCGCTCGTGTCTCCAGCAAAGCGGTTTCTCAACTAGAAGCCTCTAACTAGAGCAGGGGTAGGCAACCTACGGCACTAGTGCCATGCACGGCACTCAAGGTGTCTTTGCACGGCACTCAAGGCTGCTAGAGCCAAACAGGATCTGGCCTATGAGGAGTCCCAGTAAAACTTCAGATATCTGCTAATACGAAGAGGTTGTGAAGGACAATCCTCAATTTAAGCATTGTAGCACATGGAGATCACTTCCTCCCAGCACTTGTGAATGGGAATCCACATGTAGTAAAGGAGCCCGTAGCTGCTGTTGCAGCTCCTGTCCTTGACCTGTACCTGGCCAGCCTGGACCACACTGGAACCCAGGGAAGCCACCCACACTGCTAGATATACACAGAAATGCACAATAACCCTCCCCTCATACAAATAATACAAACAGCCCCCACACAAACATACACACAATCCGCACAAACGCAACCTGCTAACAATCCACATACATGCACACAACCCCACATGCAGCCTCTCACATGCAATACCCCAAACAGCCCCCACACACTACTAAACACACAATGTGACATATGCATCCACACACAATTCCACAAGCAGCCCCCATACACAGCCCACATTCATATGTATCATACACGATACCATAAACTACTAATGAACATATACAATATAATGGCTTATATATGCACAAATACAATGATCCAAAGCAATTACAGTAAAAATAACACAAGCAGAATACGGCAGCATAAAAAGCATTAAAAAAAAAAAAAAATAGGACCGGCACGCTACGGGACATTACAATCCTATATCGGCACAGTGCTGCTAAAAGGTTGCCTACCCCTGAACTAGAGTGTTCCATGGCAGAGACTAACAAGATTATTTACTAAAGTGGGAATTCAAAGTAAATTAAATGTGAATTTCAAATTTAAGGTCAGAGTAGCTGAACTGAGAATATAAAAATAAGGCAGTTATGCTTTCGTTTTGGCTACTGTGGATGTAAAATTTAAATTTACCTTAAATTCACTTTGCAATACCCCTGTATTACTTTGGAATACCCCTGTGAAAAGTCTGCGTCTGGGATGCTGTTTGCAAGCTCTTTTTAGATATATAACCAATAAAAAAAATGCATACATACATGCATGTTTTCATTAGGTTACATGTACTAAATAGTGATTTAAAAACACAAAATATTTTGTGCAATGGAGTGTCCCTTTAACACAGAACCCATTACTGTCAGTTAGCATAAGTGAGGAAGCCCTGTATGGCCAATATCCAGGAACTGAGTTAGCACTTTAAATTCACAAGTGTGAGTGTTTTTACAGGTTGAGTCCTGTTATTCCTCCTATGGGGGTGTAACAAGTATTGCCCAGTGTTTGTAGTTTAATTCAGTTTATAAAACATCATCATTGTCAAGCTTCCTGTAATGTACTTTCATGTTATCAGCTTCCTGTAATGTACTTTTTAACATTGTGGTCTAATAATTTAATGTGTACTGCATGCTGCTACATTTACCCCGGCCCTACTTATTACTAATTACTAAAGTCATTTTATGGTCACGTATTTATGAGAAGTGTATTAATTTTATATTACTGAATATGGTTTTTAATTACGTAATGTCTTATTGTTTAGGAAAAGAAAAAAAATTCTAGCTCTTTTTCATTTTTATTTTGATGATTAAATGCACTTCAAACTTATTTTGATGATTAAATGCACTTTAAATACAATGATCCAGTAGCCTACTTAGCTCTGATTCTTTTCATTTAGATAGTTCTGCCTCAAACCATAGTTACCCCCATCACCAGTAAAAGTCAAGAAGGCAACAAGACCCCAAACTTTTCACTTGTAGTGACAGCTTTTGGGGTACTGGCGGTTCGGACCGCCCTAAT
The DNA here is from genome assembly GCF_036172605.1 of Pelobates fuscus. Lineage (NCBI taxonomy): Eukaryota > Metazoa > Chordata > Amphibia > Anura > Pelobatidae > Pelobates > Pelobates fuscus. The sequence continues at coordinate 38,380,592 of NC_086319.1, read as the reverse complement.
TCATCCTAAAAGAGCTGAATCACTATCTGGGCTAGGGGCTGCCCAGAGAGCTCTCTCTCTGGTGCTACCTGCTTGGAGATATCCACCATAGAGAGAGACGCAAGCCCAGCAGAGAATCCCTGGAACTGTGAGTCGGCCTCAAAGCCGCAGAGCCCCCGCTGGCTGCCTGGAAGTCCGTGCCATAGCAATGTGCATGGTCCTTTCTCCCGTTTGGCCGGCAAAACACCTCCCTTCCCTGAGTGCTGATTGGCACGATTTGGGCGTGAAGTTTGAATTCACCGGACTAAACCAAGCAACGCTGTGGAACTAATTTTGGGGATGTACAGAGCCTGGAGCCCAGACTTTGGACGATGATTTCTCGGGTTCTGTACATCCGATAGCCTCCTATGTGTTCCTCATATATGTAATGTGTTTTATTGTTTGTAATGGTTGTGCAGTTGGTATCTTGCAGAGCGGGAGATGGTTATCTGTAAACCATCCCCTCTGTGGGGGCCTGTGCTTAAAAGCTGTGTATACCAATTAAGGATTGTCAATGTTGTACCTCCAGCGCTGTATGTTGTCCAGTTACTGGAGGGGGAGAGGGGAGGAAGGGTTAACCCTTGTGTTAGCTATTCCAGCGTGTGGAGGATGCAGCGGCGGAATGTCCTTGTAAGGACTGAGTAGCTCCCAGGACTGTGTGCCGCCCAGCCCTTGGGAGCGAACAGAGCTAGTCCCCTACCCAGTTCCATCTAGGAAGCGGACCCTTGGCGGAGGTACCCGGCTGGGGTACAGGGATATCCGCCACACCCAGTGAGTATTTTTAAAATTAAACCTATACTTTAAACATGAATCCATGAATTATTCAAGAATTTGACTATGGATAGCAAAACATGTGAGGTTGTCCTCTACTGCTGATCTGGGCAAGCATGATACACCAAGAATTTTAGTTGTCTACTTGCCATAGCTTACAAAATTAATGTCTTGTTATGTTGATGATATAAATTAAAACATTGCTATCTTTGATTGTGAAATTTTCCTCTGTGATGTAATTGTGGTGTAATTACTAAGTAGTCTCTTACTACTAAGTTAGTAACAGAATATGGGCCTTCCAAATGGATTCCATGTTCATATATCACTCTTTGATTCCATTCTACTTGGTACATATATAATAATCCATTAATAGCAATGGCACAATGCGATCATTAAGATATCGTGCTTACAGAGCTGTAGAGGGCATTCGTTTGGGGACCTTAATCACAGCTTATGATCAATTAACACATCTGTTACAACTTTGTTTTATGGTACACTCTGCCATGATTTTTGTGATGACAAAAAATTCAGAGCTCCCTATATTAAACCAGCTCTAAAAGTTATAAAATTTCATAAAATTGCGTAAAGGAAGTAATGAGAACTTAGTTACAAAACATGACTATGCAATGGTATTAGGCCAAAGCACTTCTTTTGTGTAAGACCCCACGTTATGGTTGTTGTCATGAGATTAATCCATTGATGGGACTTCTGTCTTCATAGACTCTCTGCAATTCACTGTACTCACATGCTCCTGCAACCGGGGTGCTCTATCCTACAGCGTAGGACGCATAATATACAAGTATAAAATAACAAAAAAAACAGAAAGGAAGCAATGAGTCACCATATAATTCAACTCATTCAAAACTATTAGAAAAGGAAATGAAAATGCATTGCTGCCAACTTTCAATACAAATCGTGGAAGGACAATACACAAAAAGTGTGAACTGAATAACCGAAAAATACATAACTAGTGGGCGGATGCACGTTATTTAGAAATAAAAATAAACAACGACCAGGACAAAAATGCAGAGCGAGACACACAGTGCAGATAGTACAGCTTTCATAAGTAAGAATACAAAATATACAAGCACCAATAAAGCTAATTAGTGCAAAAATGCAGAAATAACTGAAAATAAAGAATATCTGAGCGAGGTGTTCATACAGAAAATGTGTTTGAAAAATGCATACAAATTATTTGTGCAAAAACATTTCTGCTACAAATTTTATACACGTCACAGATTACTCTCAAACAAAACTACCAATGTGCTCTTACATTTACCAGGTGTCTAGAAGCTACCTAGAGTAGATTAAATAATGGGGGTTTATGGCATGGAGGTGTGCTCTAACGCAAAGTTGGTCAGCCCAATGCAAAACAGAAAGGATTAACAATCACACATTAAAAGGGCACATCTGAGACCTACTGATGCAATATATGGAATTAAGTTATTTCCACTGTAAACCACCTCAAATATATTAAGATTAATGCAGTGATCCCCACACCAGTCCTCAAGAACCACCAACAGTCCAGGTTTGCCAGTCTCTCCATTGGAATACAAAAAAAAACAGGAAATATAAAAATCGTCCTGTACTGTTGGTGGATCACGGGGACTGGTTTGGGAACCACTGGATTAATGCAAACCTATTGGGCAAAAGTCACCCTCTATTTTTAATTATCAACTATAATTCGTAAGATAATAAAATTTAAAAAATAATGAAATAAATAAATAAAGGAGCAGAAAACAAAACAGTTTTGTTCCCTTCGATGCTCTGCCCCTTATCTCAGAATTAGTAGTTTAGGCGAGCATCAGATGTGAGAGTACAGACAGAGGATAGACATAGGTCTTCGACAGAGTGCAAGGGCCTCATCGGGACATAATTGTGTTTTAAGGAAGATAGGTAGGTTGGAGAAGCATTATGTAGGGAATTGTAAGCAAGCACCAGAATCTTAAATTGAGCCCTATAGCTAACTGGAAGTCAATGTAGGGACTGACAGAGGGGGGAGGCGTGGGAGGTGCAGGCAGACAGGAAAATGCGCCTTGTTGCCGCATTCATTATAGATTGCAGCGGTGCAATCTGGGAACGCGTAAGACCACTGAGAAGGGGATTGCAGTAGTCAAGGCGAGAAAGAACAATGGCATGGACCAGCACCTTAGCTGCATCTGGTGTTAAAGAAGGGCGGATGCGAGCTATGTTTTTGAGATGGAAGCGGCAGCATTTGGCGATCGACTGGACATGAGGGGTAAAGGAGAGATTGGAGTCAAAGAGAACACCAAGGCGATGAGCCTGCGAGGTAGAGGTGATGGTGATCTGTAATCTGATAGTAGCAATTTTGCTGCCGCTATGAGTTTACACATAGACCGGTTCACTGTTTTGACTGTGGTTCCATGCACGTGCTATCCATGGCTCAGCTCTCTCTCAATAGGACAAATACACACTAGCAATGAGGTACCTGATTTCTGGGCAGTGCGTCTGGCAGCTCTGAGGGGCGGGCTTAGTGCTGCAGCATTTTTTACAAAACACAAATTGCTGCAGTTCTAAGCCACTCCCAGAGATAAGCATCTCAGTTGAAATAATAGCTCTTTAAATGCATGATACAATGCTTAAATTAAAATTATAGGCACTGAGAATACTTAATCTCATTGAAATGATCTAGGTGCCATGTTTTAACCCTGCAACTGAAAACAGTGCTGTTGTGTAGGAAAGGCAATATTTTCTTTGCAGTGTTAACCAAAGAAAATATTGCCAATTGGATTTTCTCAGAGAGATCATATTTTTGGTGTAGTGCAGTGTTTTAGCATGCATGCACTTCCCAATGCTTTCCTTTGGGAAAGCACTGGATAGGCTGAGACTGACACTGCGTGTAGAAAATGTAAGTAAAATCACATTTTTAGCCCTGGCAGCGCTGGCCTGGTAACTAAGACACAATAGCATTAGTAAAACATATTTGTATTCCTAACGCAATACTGTTCCTTTAAGCCTGACATGTCCTCCAGGGGTGAGTGCCTCGTCTTTGTTTTGTATATTCTAATTATTTTTTTTTAACAGCTAGTTTTGCAATATTTGATCCTGGGATATTAATAATAGCATTCACAATGCACTATAGCAAAAAAAAAAAAAAATTATTAAATTTAACCTGAATACACAAAAAAAAAAAAAAAAAAGAGAAAATCGTTCATGAATGACTTTCAAGACCCCTGTGTTTAGAATGCTGTAATACTGATAACGATCACTATCACTATGTAGGAGAGCTGTCAGATGGAAATAGGCCAGACAATGAAGTCATAAAAAGTAAACAGCGACCAATTTTTAATAATCTCCTTGTTTCCATTTTCAAAAGATGGCAGCTGAGGCTTCCACTATGCATTACTCTTTTTTACAAAAGGACACGAACAGTCTATCAGTCACAGCTTTTATAAACACAAGGAAACAAATACAAACCATGAATTTAACGATTTGTGCTAAAAGAAAAATGGATCTGCCTGCTGTTCAAATACAGTGGATACAATTGAAAATGATTAAACACACTGTGACAAACAACAATGTGTAACATAAATACAAAATACAAATAAAGTGTCAGGAAAGACTCAATAATAACAAACTGGAGTTTATAAACTAATCTCTAAAATGTAGTGAATTGAAAAAAAAAAAAATCACCAACTCAGCTACAGACAGGTATTTTGTCTAACTATTCTAATCGCTTTTCCAATTCACTGCAATTTAAGGTTTAGTGAATTAACCCCATTGATATCTTAAAAGAATACTCCAAACACCATAACCACTACAGCACATTAAGCTTCTTAACTGTGGCCAATGGGTGCCATTCTCCACCTCCATTAGATCTAACAAAAGCCAAAAGCTCCAACTTAGACTCTTCCACTAACTCTCCAGAGTTTAGCACAGTACAAGGCTAGTTCATTGGCTGAGAGCGGCAGCTGATTGCTCTCAGCCAATCAGTTAAGACCTGCATTGCTACTGTTTACTACGCCAGCTGTGTCAGCTGTAATGGAGGCAGGGAGTGTTCTAAAATGGTTTCCCTACTTACAATGGTGGGGAAGTCAGGGCAATCCTGGCACCATAACCACTACATAACCACTACAGCATGCTGCAGGGGTTGTGGTGTTTGGAGTGTTCCTTTAATATAGACGTTACAACATTTTGTTTGGTAGATATCTAACATTAGAAAAAATGAGTATCCATCAACTAATCCCACAAGGAGGTAATTTACCGCCAACTAACGGAGAATGCAATATGCACATGGTATTATCAGACTAACAGAAATCTTTTCAAAAATCTTGGAAAAATGCGTCCACACTCAACTATGTGTGATGGAAATATTAGCAACAATCAGATTATCTGACCCCTGATCAGTGAGGCTTTCGTCCAAATCACTCAACTTTGACTTGAAAGTTTGCAATGACATCCAAAATGGCATGGAACAAGGAGACTTAACTGGCGCTATTTTCCCTGATTTTGCCAAGACCTTTGACACAGTAGACCATGGCATTGTTTTGCAAAAACTTAAAAACTCAGGCATTGGTGATCGTCAGTTAACCTGGTTTCGATCATATGTTTCAGACCAATTGCAATACATGGCCATTTCTGACAGCGACTCCCTCCCTCTTCCAGTCACGTGTGGTGTTCCCCAAGGCTCCATACTCGGCCCCCTGCTATTCACATTATTTATAAAGGATCTGCCTAACGTCTGCAAATCCTCAACTGTACACATGTACGCAGACGACACAGTAATCTACGCTAGTAAACCCAGTCTACCGCAGCTTGAGGCTGTGCTCCAAAACCGATTCACAGAGGTAGAAAAGTGGATAGCGCATAACAAACTCTTCCTAAACACTGACAAAACTGTTACAGTGATCTTTGGAATTTTACCTAAATTATGTAAACTACAAAATTAACAACTGTGTATCAGAACAAATTCAAATAGCACACTGACAGCAGTCTGCTTTTTCAAATATCTAGGTTGTTGCTAGGCCCCAATCTATCCTTTAGCCTTTACATTGAAAAAAATATCTTCAACACTTTACCCAAAACCAGGTGCCCTGTAGAGAAACAAATCCTGCCTAAGCCCTTGTCAGGATCGGGACAGGGATCCAACACGCAAAGTACAAACAGGACAGGGTACGTATACCGTACCTTAGAATGGCCGGACTAACGTACGGAGAGCAAAGAGAATGGTCAGAAACAAGCCGAGGTCGAGGGAACGAGAGGACAGGTGAGCGAGGAACAAGCCGGGTCAAGGATACCAGAGGGAAACAGAGTAAGTCAAACTAGCCGGGTCGGAACCAAAGGAATAACTGAAAACGCCAGAGCACTGTGTGACTAGACAGGCTAGAACCACGACAGGGCAATGAGTGAATGGGAGAAACAGGTTTAAATACCCTGGTTACAGTGAGTATACCCGCCTCCGACGAGTCCTGAATGGCTTCCAGTCACTTGAGTGACAGATCGGTCCGGACTGACGTCATGACGTCGGGCAGCGTGCGTGACGTCATAAAATGAGACGGATCCCTCGCGGCCGGCGTGAGAGTGTCTAGGGGAGCCGCGAGGGATGGAGGAAGCCGACCTGCTGGAGGAGTAAACTACTAAGTCTCTACCTCTTTCGGAGGTAGAGGCTTCAGGTACCCTGACAGTACCCCCCCTCTCAGATACGCACACCGGGCGGAAGGAACCGGGACGAGACGGAAAGCGTGAGTGAAACGCCCTGCGAAGGCGAGGAGCATGAACATCCTCTTGTGGTACCCAACTTCTCTCCTCAGGACCATATCCCTTCCAGTCGACCAAATATTGTACTCTCCCCCGAGAGATACGAGAATCAATGATGGAGTTAACCTCATACTCCTCCTGACCCTCCACCTGAACAGAGCGAGGAGGGGCGATCATGGAGGAGAATCTGTTACAGACTAGGGGTTTCAACAATGAAAAGTGAAAGGAGTTAGGGATGCGTAAGGCAGCTGGGAGAGCTAGACGATACGCCACTGGGTTAATTCGAGTCAAGATCCTGTAAGGACCAATATATCGAGGAGCGAATTTCATGGAAGGAACTTTAAGCCGAATATTCCTAGTGCTTAACCATACTCTATCGCCTGGAACGAAAATCGGAGCCGCCCTTCTACGTTTATCGGCGTGTTTCTTAACCAGCATAGAATTGTGTAGAAGAATTTGTCGAGTCTGATCCCACAACTTCCTCAAATTGGCAACATGTACATCAACCGCCGGTACACCTTGGGAAGGAGAAACCGAGGGAAGAATAGATGGATGAAAGCCATAGTTCATGAAGAAGGGGCTTGAATGAGTAGAGTCACAAACGAGATTGTTGTGCGCAAACTCCGCCCAAGGAATCAAACCGACCCAATCGTCCTAGTATTCGGAAACCAAAACAACGTAGATATTGCTCAATCTTTTGGTTAGTACGTTCAGCAGCTCCGTTAGACTGGGGATGATAGGCAGAAGAGAAATTTAATTTAATACCTAGTTGAGAACAAAAGGATCTCCAAAAACGGGAAACAAATTGGGACCCTCTGTCAGATACGATTTGGGAAGGTATCCCATGTAAGCGAAAAATCTCCCTCGCGAATATCTCTGCCAACTCTGGGGAGAATGGAAGTTTAGGCAAGGGAATGAAGTGGGCCATCTTGGTGAATCTGTCAACCACGGTGAGGATAACAGTCTGTTTTTTAGAGATAGGTAGATCGACAATAAAGTCCATGGCCAAACAAGACCATGGTTTCTCTGGTACCTCTAAGGGATGCAGGAATCCACTTGGGAGCGTATGAGGTTGTTTGGTCTTAGTACACACCTCACACGCAGCGATGAAATCTTTAGTATCTTTACGTAAAGCAGGCCACCAGAAGTCTTTAGAAATCAAAGCATACGTCTTGCGGATACCAGGATGTCCCGCCATCTTGCTGTTATGGAAACATTGCAACAGCTCCAGTTGAAGAGTAGGAGGAACGAAATGTCGACCCTCAGGAGTCTGTTTAGGTGCTAGATGTTGCAGCTTAATGATCTCGGCCAGTAACGGGGAATGAATCCTGAGATTCGTATTAGCAACAATCTTGCATTTAGGAACTATAGAAGAAAGAATCGGTTCAGATACAGTGAAAGGTTCATATTGTCGAGACAACGCATCGGCCTTAGAGTTCTTAGAGCCAGGTCTGTAAGTAAGCACATAATTGAAATGAGTCAGGAATAAGGACCAACGAGCTTGCCTAGAGGACAAGCGCTTAGCCTCCCCAATATAGGACAAGTTCTTGTGGTCCGTCAAAATAGTAACCGGATGTAAGGTGCCCTCCAATAGATGTCTCCACTCTTTCAAGGCTTTAATGACTGCTAACAATTCCCTGTCTCCGATGTCATACCTGCTTTCAGGCCCAGAAAGTTTCTTGGAAAAAAAACCACAAGGATGTAACGGTTTATCCACCCCCAACCTTTGTGAGAGAACGGCACCTACTCCTGTCTCAGAGGCATCGACCTCAAGTAGGAACGGCAAGGACGTATCAGGATGGACTAATATTGGAGCAGAAGCAAAAAGTTCTTTGAGATTTTTTAAAGCAACGAGAGCTTCAGTAGACCAAGTCTTAGTATCAGCCCCTTGTTTGGTCATATTGGTAATAGGTGCAATAATAGAAGAGTAACCCTTAATGAAGCGCCTATAATAATTGGAGAACCCAATAAACCTCTGGATAGCCTTGAGTCCCTTAGGCAATGGCCAATCTAGAATAGACTGGAGTTTGTCGGGATCCATCTTAAAGCCTTCCCCAGAAATCACGTATCCAAGAAAATCTATCTGGGTCTGGTCAAAGCTGCATTTCTCCAATTTGCAGTATAAGCCGTGTTGTAGAAGTTTGTGTAATACCTTTCTGACTTGTCTATGGTGGGTCTCAATCTCTCTAGAGTGTATGAGAATGTCATCCAGGTATACAATAACACAATCCTGTTGAAATTCTCTAAGAACTTTGTTAATCAGATCCTGGAATACTGCCGGTGCGTTACAAAGACCAAAAGGCATGACCGTGTACTCATAATGCCCGTAGCGGGTATTAAACGCAGTCTTCCACTCGTGACCTTGTTGAATTCTCACCAAGTTATATGCCCCTCTGAGGTCCAACTTGGTGAAAATCTTAGAACCTTTTAGCCGATCAAAGAGCTCGGTAATCAAGGGGATCGGATAGGCATTCCTAATGGTTATTTTATTCAAACCTCTGTAATCAATACATGGTCTGAGTGAGCCATCCTTCTTTTTAACAAAAAAAAATCCAGCCCCGGCGGGAGAAGAGGATCTCCTAATGAATCCCTTGTCTAAATTCTCCTGAATATACTCCTCTAAAACAGAATTCTCTTTAATGGATAGAGGATATACATTACCCCTGGGGGGCATGGTGCCGGGCAAAAGATTAATTTTACAATCGAAGGTCCTGTGCAGTGGCGGATCCAGGGGGGGGGCAACGGGGCAATTGCCCCCCCCGAGAATACCGACGGTCTCCCTCTCCCTCTCCCTCCCCTGCCAGCCCTTAAATGTGCGTGCGGACCGGAGATCACAGATCTCCCTCCCCGGTCCGCAGGCACTGTGCTGGCGGCCGGCGGGGGAGGGAGGGAGTTAGAGGGAGGACCCGGAGGTCAGGCTGCAGCTCCTCCGGGTCCTCCTCTCGCGAGATTTGGAGCGTTGCCGCGGTTACCACGGAAACGCTCCAAATCTCGCGAGAGTGAACTCTCCCCACTGGGACCATCAATGAATCGCCCACCGGACCACCAGGGAAATGTCCCCCCTCCCCCAGTAAAGGTAAGAAGGGAGGGGGGACATAGAATATTTGAATATTTATTTAAATAAAATAAAAAAAATATATAAAAAAAAGACCCCATACCCTTATATCACACACACTGCCCCCCATTACACACATACTGCCCCCCATACACCCACACTGCCCCCCATACACCCACACTGCCCCCCATACACCCACACTGCCCCCCATACACCCACACTGCCCCCATACACCCATACTGCCCCCCATACACCCACACTGCCCCCCATACACCCACACTGCCCCCCATACACCCACACTGCCCCATACACCCACACTGCCCCCCATACACCCACACTGCCCCCCATACACCCACACTGCCCCCATACACCCATACTGCCCCCCATAACCCATATTGCCCCATACACCCATACTGCCCCATACACCCACACTGCCCCCCATACACCCACACTGCCCCATACACCCACACTGCCCCATACACCCACACTGCCCCATACACCCATACTGCCCCCCATACACCCACACTGCCCCATACACCCATACTGCCCCCCATACACCCATACTGCCCCCCATACACCCATACTGCCCCCCATACACACACACTGCCCCCCATACTGCCCCCATACACACACACTGCCCCCCATACACCCACACTGCCCCCCATACACCCACACTGCCCCCCATACACCCACACTGCCCCCATACACCCACACTGCCCCCATACACCCACACTGCCCCCCATACACCCATACTGCCCCCCATACACACACAAACTGCCCCCCACACTGCCCCCATACACCCACACTGCCCCCATACACCCACACTGCCCCCATACACCCACACTGCCCCCCATACACCCACACTGCCCCCCATACACCCATACTGCCCCCCATACACCCATACTGCCCCCCATACACACACACTGCCCCCCATACTGCCCCCATACACACACACTGGCCCCCATACACACACACTGACCCCCATAGACCTGTACTGCCCCCATACTGCCCCCTCATACACACACACTGACCCCCATAGACCTGTACTGCCCCCCCATACTGCCCCCTCATACACACACACTGCCGCCCCATATACACACATTGCCCACACTCACACATACACTGCAATACTCACACACACACACTGCAACTGTTACACACACATACTGTCCCACACATACACTGCATCCCTGACATACACTGCCGCTCTCACACACGCTCACACACTGTCCCCCTCACACACACACTGCACCCCTTACACATTGCACCACTCACACACACTACTGCTCCAATGCACTACTACAGCCCCATTTCCCAGCAGACTTCAGGTAAGTTGTCAAACTGTTCTTAAACGGTTTGACTACTTACTCTGGGAGGGGGTCCCGGCACTATAGACACCATAACCACTACACTGAGCTGTAGTGGTTATTGTGTCTGGATTATTTCTTTAAATAATCTACAAGTGCCCCTCCCGAGATCAGGCTCTGGATCCGCCACTGGTCCTGTGTGGGGGTAGTGTATCAGCGTTCTTCTTATCGAACACTGCTTTTAAGTCTATGTACAGAGGAGGTATCTGTCTCCCTGTAGACTGGGTAGAACTATCTGGTGTGTTAATACTAGCCAATGGAGACACCCTGCGTAAACACCTCTCCTGACAACCCTGGCCCCATGAGATTATCTCCCCTAATTCCCAATCGATAATAGGGTTATGTCTCTTTAACCATGGGTAGCCCAGGACTATGGGAACAGAAGGAGATGAAATGAGCATAAGTGATAAGTTCTCCTCGTGTAAGATACCAATAGTCAGGCCCGGACTGGCCATCGGGCACACCGGGCAAATGCCCGGTGGGCCGCGATGGCCGTGGGGCCGAGGCCGGCAGGGGAGATCACAGGATCTCCCCTGCCAGCCCCAGCAGGGCCAGCGCGCTACCCGAGCGCCGGCCCTGCTCTGAGCCTCCATGGGCCGGTGGGGAGATCAAAGATCTCCCTCACCGGCCCAGAGACACTGACAGGCGGCCGCCGGCTGTGGGGTGTGAGGGAGGCAGCAGAGAGGACCGGCGGAGCTCAATCCAGCAGCTCCGCCGGGTCCTCTCGCGAGGTCTGAGCGTTGCCGCGGTAACCGCGGCAACGCTCAGATCTCGCGAGAGTGAACTCTAGCCGGCAGGTTAGAGTTCACTCTCACCACTGGACCACCAGGGAAGGAAGCTGCAGAAAGGATCCGCCCCAGGCAGAACGGCTCCCCCCTCCCATGCTAAAGGTAAGAAGGGAGGGGGGGATATAACTTTTTTTTCTTTTTTTTAATTATTAATAATATATTTAAATAAAATAAATAAAATAATTATTAATATATTTAAATTAAAATATTTAAATTAAAAAAAAAATCACACCAACAGCCCCCTCACACGCACAGCCCCCCCCAGACACACACAGCCCCCCCCCAGACACACACAGCCCCCCCCCCAGACACACACAGCCCCCCCCCAGACACACACAGCCCCCCCCAGACACACACAGCCCCCCCCAGACACACACAGCCCCCCCAGACACACACAGCACCCAAACACATACAGCACCCCCAGACACACACAGCCCCCCCCCCAGACACACACAGCACCCAAACACATACAGCACCCCCAGACACACACAGCACCCAGACATACACAGCACCCCCAGACACACACAGCCCCCCCAGACACACACAGCCCCCCCAGACACACACAGCCCCCAAACACACACAGCACCCAAACACACACAGCACCCCCAAACACACACAGCACCCAAACACACACAGCACCCAAACACATACAGCACCCCCAGACACACACAGCCCCCCAGACACATACAGCCCCCCCAGCCACACACAGCACCCCCAGACACACACAGCCCCCCCAGACACACACAGCACCCCCAGACACACACAGCACCCAAACACTCACAGCGCACGCAGACACACAGCGCACGCAGACACACAGCGCACGCAGACACACAGCGCACCCAGACACACAGCGCACCCAGACACACAGCACCCTCAGACACTCAGCACACATCACCTTCAGACACACACATCACCTTCAGACACACACAGGACCCTCACTCACAGACAGGACCCTCACTCACAGACAGCACCCTCACTCACAGACAGCACCCTCACTCACAGACAGCACCCTCAGACAGACAGCACCCTCAGACAGACAGTACCCTCAGACAGACAGCACCCTCAGACAGACAGCACCCTCAGACAGACAGCACCCTCAGACAGACAGCACCCTCAGACAGACCGCACCCTCGCTCACACACATACACATATATAAAATAACCCTCAGTGAGTTAACAGACAAAGAAAATTAGAAACCTAGAATGTGACGGCAGATAAAAACACCCTCACACACAGCACCCCTCTTAAATACACACACACTGCGCCCCTCACACATATAATACGTCCAAATATATATATATATATATATATATATATATATACACACACACACTACAGCACCCCTCACACTGCACCACCACACACATTACGCTCCAGATACACGCTAGATCCCTTACCCTATATGCACTCTTAATCCTCTATATATACACACACACACACACACTCTCCTATACACACTCTGGGTCCTTTACACACTAGATCTCCTACACACCCTCTCTACAACCCCTACACACACTACGTCACCTATACACACACACACACACACTACAGCCTGTATGCACACACTCGCTACATCCCCTATAACACTATGCCCCCTATACACACACTATCTACAGCCCCTAGCCACACATATTACACCACAAACACAAATGAAATTGACCTATTTACACAATACCACACCACACTCTACACACACGCAATTTCACAAGCAGGCTCCAAACACATGCACCATACACTTTCCTGGCCCAATTGTCCTCTGGTATCCCACTTGTGGAGACACCAGAGACAATTTAAAAGCAAACACAGCGCAAGCCTTTTTCTAATGCCAGAGCTCTTCAGCGCGGCTCTGCGCATTGAACCAACTTGCTCACTTTGAGAGGGGGTGTGCTTGTCATTAGTGATGACAAAACACACCCTCTCTGGCCCCGCCCCCTTCTTAGGGGGCCGCTCTGATTGAAAAATGCCCGGGCCTAATTTTTTTCCCAGTCCGGCCCTGCCAATAGTTAAGTTAATGGGTATAGTCTCACGAGAGATAACAGGCTCAAGTAAAGGTCTACCATCTATGGCCTCAACGGCCAAGGGTGTATCCCTTAACTGGGATGGGATAGTGTGTTTAGTAGCAAAGACTTGGTCGATAAAATTCTCAGCAGCTCCGGAATCTATCAAGGCCATGGTCTTTAGCATTCCCTTCTCCCACGTTAAAGAAATTGGTAGCAGAAGCCTGTGATCTTTATAATTATGCGTAGAGGACAAAATAGAAACACCCAAGGCCTGTCCTCTAGAGAAACTTAGGTGCGGGCGTTTCCCGATCGAGTAGGACAATTCAGACGCAAATGACCTCTGGCTCCACAATACATACATAAACCCTCCCTTCTCCTGTACTGCCTCTCCTCTTCAGAGAGGCGAGTATTGCCTATCTGCATAGGTTCAGGATACAGTGAGGTATTGGAATCAGGACTTTGAAATGTAGGGGCTAATTTAAAGGCAGGTCTGAAGTTCCTCTCTCTAGTGTTCTGTCTCTCTCTTAAACGCTCATCAATACGAGAAATGAACGAAATTAGGTCCTCTAAATTCTCAGGAAGCTCCCTAGTAGCAACCTCATCAAGGATAATATCTGATAGTCCGTTCAAAAATACATCTATATAAGCCTGCTCATTCCACTTGACTTCTGCCGCCAGAGACCTGAACTCTAGTGCATAATCCACAAGTGTTCGGTTCTCCTGTCTCAGGCGCAACAGTAATCTGGCTGCATTAACCTTCCTACCAGGAGGGTCAAAGGTTCTTCTAAATGCAGCTACAAAGGCATTATAATTATATACCAATGGGTTATCATTCTCCCATAGTGGGTTGGCCCATCTCAGAGCTTTCTCAATGAGTAGGGTGATAATAAATCCAACTTTCGCCCTATCTGTGGGATAGGAGCGAGGTTGTAGTTCGAAGTGGATACTAATCTGGTTCAAAAAACCACGACACTTCTCCGGTGAACCACCATAACGTACAGGTGGGGTAATACGGGAAGAGGCACCTACAGTGGCTACCTCTAGGCCAGAACTTACAGGAGAGATGGAAGTAGTACGGATCTCCTCAGGTGGGTTATTGAGATAATAGCGCCTGTAGTGCTAGTGCCATCTGGTCCATTCTGTGTTCCATGGCGTCAAACCTGGAATCAGAGGGACCAACCTGACTGTTTGTACCTGCAGGATCCATTGGCCCTGTCGTAATGTCAGGATCGGGATAGGGATCCAACACGCAAAGTACAAACAGGACAGGGTACGTATACCGGACCTTAGAATGGCCGGACTAACGTACGGAGAGTAAAGAGAATGGTCAGAAACAAGCCGAGGTCGAGGGAACGAGAGGACAGGTGAGCGAGGAACAAGCCGGGTCAAGGATACCAGAGGGAAACAGAGTAAGTAAAACTAGCCGGGTCGGAACCAAAGGAATAACTGAAAACGCCAGAGCACTGTGTGACTAGACAGGCTAGAACCACGACAGGGCAATGAGTGAATGGGAGAAACAGGTTTAAATACCCTGGTTACAGTGAGTATACCCGCCTCCGACGAGTCCTGAGTGGCTTCCAGTCACTTGAGTGACAGATCGGTCCGGACTGACGTCATGACGTCGGGCAGCGTGCGTGACGTCATAAAATGAGACGGATCCCTCGCGGCCGGCGTGAGAGTGTCTAGGGGAGCCGCGAGGGATGGAGGAAGCCGACCTGCTGGAGGAGTAAACTACTAAGTCTCTACCTCTTTCGGAGGTAGAGGCTTCAGGTACCCTGACAGCCCTACAGTAAGGAAACAGATAGTGCAACAAATGCTAAAGCCAGTCATTGATTATGGGGATGCAGTGTATTGCAAACCCACCTTAATAAATCTAATACGTTATATAATTCATTCTGACGCTTTATACTAGAATGTAATTACTTTACCCATCACTGTCACATGTTAAAAGAGCTAAACTGGCTATCGCTAGAATCCCGACGCACTCTTCATCTTTCCAGCCTTGTGCATAAGAGCTTTTCTGGGAAGCTCCCACCCTACCTGAGTAGAATGCTCTCCCCAGTGCGGTGTTGCCCCTGCCCCGCTCTTCCTCTCCCTTGTCTTCTCTCTGGCTCTCCCTCGCTCTCCCCTGCAGGGCCGACACTATCCGTGCACCAGTCCTGCTATGTGCCTTCACAGATGGGAGGGAAGATCAGAGATCTCCCTTCCGGCCCACAGGCACATTTACAGCCGGCAGGAGGGGGGGCGAGAAGAAGGACCCGGGGGGAACTCAGCCTGCAGCAAAGCTCCGAATCTCGCGAGAGTGAACTCTAGCCTGAGCTGCAGGCTAGTGTTTACTCCCAGCTGACCACCAAGGTTTCTCCACTGGACCACCAGGGTTTGCAGGAAATGTCCCCCTTCCCTGTTAAAGGTAATAAGGGAGGGGGACTTATAAAATGTAATCATTTCTTAATAAAAAATAACAATACATTTAATTTGCTCCCACCTGCCCCCCAAAACACAATACCCACTCAGAGCACTCCTTACTGCACCCCCTCAAACACATATACACACACACTGCATCTCTCACTCACACACACTGCCCCCACCCACTGACTGCACCCCTCACTTACACACTGCCCCATACACTCACTGCACCCCCCACACTCACTGCACCCCCCACACACACTGCACACCCATACACACACAGCACCCCTTACTCACACACACACTGCCCCCTTACACTTACTGCACCCCTCACTCACACACTGCCCCCATACACACAATGCCTCATATACTCACTGCACCCCTCAGTCACACACACTGCCCCCATACACTTACTGCACCCTCACTCACACACTGCACCAATACACTCACTGCACCCCTCACATACACACACACACACTGCATCCTCCACACACTGCACCCCTTACTCACTCACACTGCCCCCTCACACCCACTGCACCCCTCACACACACTGTACCCCCATACACACAGCACCCCTCACTCACACACAGAGCCGCATACACTCACTGCACCCTTCACTCATACACACACACTGCACCCTCCACACACTGCACCCCTCACTCACTAACACTGCCCCCATACACTCACTGCACCCATCACACACACTGCAGCCCTCACTCACAAACACTGCACCCCTCACACACACACTGCACCCCCCACACACACTGCCCCATACACTCACTGCACCTCGCACACACTACACTACTCATAGACACAAACTGTATCTCTCATCAACACACATATTGTATCCCTCTTACACACTACACACCTCACACACACGCACACTGTACCCCTCACACACACACACTACACCCCTCACATGTTGCACCACACACTACTGCCCCTGTCCTCTACTACAGACCCCACCTACACTGACAGACCCCAGGTAAGTTGTCAAACTGTTCTTAAACTGTTTGGCTACTTACTCTGGGAGGGTGCCACAACACTCTTGGCACCATAACCTCTACAGTGAGATAAAGTGGTTATTGTTCCTGCATTGTTTCTATAAATAACCATGTGCCCCTCCCGAGAATGGGTTCTGGATCCACCACTGGATTTTCCCACCTCCTATAACCTCTGATCCAGTACTAGCACGATATTTAGCATACCACAATACAAAAACTACAGAGCACCGCAATTCTGGAATAACCACAGTCAAACCTTCATTCAATCTAAAATCTTTTAAGAGATCTATGGCAATATACCTCAGCACAGAATGCACCTGTCATGGTTGAATATATTTATTACCTGTTATGTGTTAAATGTGTATATGTGTGTATGAATGTATGTGTATATATATATATATATATATATATATATATATATATATATATATATATATATATATATATATATAAATTTACCATCAGCTGCCACAGTGACACAGTGAAGTTACCTATAATTTACGTTACCTACCAGAAGTAGTTAGTTACCTCTCAGAAATATATAAATTAATTTTATATATATAAATTTACCATCAGCTGCCACAGTGACACAGTGAAGTTACCTATAATTTACGTTACCTACCAGAAGTAGTTAGTTACCTCTCAGAAATTACCTATAATGTCAGAAAATATCCATATGGTTGAAGGCCATTTGGCCTGAATTTGTGGGAGGAGTTATGATCCTATATAAACCCTAGCCCCCTACTTACCTTTGTCGTGCAAGCTGTTTGTCGTCTCCATAGTTACCTGCACTTCCGGTTCGTCGTTCCCGCCAGGTCCTGTCTCAAGCTGTCTCCAGCAAGCAGTCCATTGCCAGCAGCTCCTGCCTCCGTCTTCCGTGCCCATCCACCGGCTTCTACCCGCCATTTGCTACCCGGCTTCCGGTCACGAGACCGGCACGTCCACGTAAGCATAAACGTGGGAAATGGCGTTAGACTATTTCCCACGTTCGGGTCTAAAAACTTGGGGATAGGCTCCCTTTATTAGTTACCCATTCATGATTTTACACCATTCGTGTGGCTAACAGCCGACCGCAGAGTACACACTCCTCTTGTTTATTTTCGTATAAACTAACTACCGACTGCACTAAACGAACTTACGTTCGACTATTTAATCCGTCCGTTCGTTTGTCTCTTCATCCGACCACAGGTACAATTGGCTTTTGTTTAAAAATATGTTTTGTATGCTCCATTTAGCCGAACGCAGGAGTTCTTTCTCGTTACAGTTCTCCTGTTAATTTGTTTACCAAACACAAGAGGCTACAGTGTTTAAATTCACTAATCTACTGTAATAGTATAGTTATGCTTTCACGTATCTAAGCACTCGCATTATTTATATATGTATTTATGTGTTTTTATTATATGGCTGGTTAAATAATATGTGTTTCTAATGTTCCGCTATGGTCACATAATTATGGGACACCTATCTTTTACAGGGTAAATCTTCTTAAAGGCACAGTTTGACTTCTTTCTCTTATAAGTTAAGTTATAAAGTACACCTCAAGGCATTTTCATACCCTGCTGAGACTTAGTCTTTTGTACTTTCCCTTATGTATTAGTCTTCAACGCAACTAAGGTCTCCGCTCATAGGTTAAGCCTTACGGTCCTTTTTCACCAGGCTCATTACAGACCATTAGCATGATTTTAAAAAACCTCTGTTCCTTAAAAGTCCTTATATACTGGTTCTTTACACTTAGTCTGCATATGTTTTTTAGGTTTTTTACTGTATCAGGTAAGAAGGTTTACCAGTTCTCTTTTCCCTCGAGGCCTCATTCAGCCTCCACGGCCTCATTCAGCCTCCCACCTCCCAAAGTGGGTTGTAAACTTCAAACGGGCCAGATCTATGTTTCCTCACTGCGATTATTTAATCAATCACACAAACCTACACCACCTAGCTTCTACTTATACTTTTCTTCAAGCAAAGCTCCAAGAGGTTCCTAGTATCCCCCATTTCTGTAACAGGTAAGAAGGTTTACCATTTTCCATTTTCCCTTGAGGCCTCATTCAGCCTCCACAGTCTCATACAGCTCCCCACCTCCCAAAGTAGGTTCTAAACTTCAAAACGTACCTGGTCTAAGATTCCTCACAAATGTCAACAACAATCTCGTTATCATAATCCACCGTATTACTACCATATTTAACGGTACATGTTTTTGTCATTCAGTTCTACATATCATTACTTAGACATGCGTCATTACCGCAGCTTGCCAAGTCCTACGCCATCGACAACATACAGGCTACCTGGTTCCCTGCATTACAGTATCAGGTATTGGTAATCTTACTCACTACGTTTATGTTTCTTCTTAAGGCCTCACTTCGCCTTTGTTTTATTTGAAAATATTCACATTTGTGGGAACCTAGGGGCTTGTCTCTAATTTACGGACCCACATTCAGGTCCCTCAGCTTACCCAAGTTCTTATGTCACAGTATCTATGATACACACCTACCCATACGTTAAACATTTTTACACTCATTATACTAGTGGCACGCCTCAGGCCCACTAGCATCTTTTTCCCCTAAGGTTTCCCGGACCGGGCCCGTTCCCTGCAGAAGCAAGACTATATTGTAATCTTCCTGCGCATTGCCCAAAGAAAGAGGACATACACTCAAGGTTAAGTATCTACATACGTTATATCACACCATTCTAAGAGACAAGCCCCATCAGGCTAGAGAACTGGCATTGAGGGTTAGGCGCTGGCCTTTGATATCCTAAGTAACACTACGGGCCCGCAAGGTTACACCCCCACCTCATACATGGAGGTTCAGCCCCACGACCAAATCATAGTTAGCTACCTCGCTCGCCCTTCTTTAGGGCTACAGTTAGGGCTTCCCAAGTCACGGCCACACGTTTTGAATCTCTTACGGTCACTGAGAGGCCGACACCCTGCCACCACGTTCAAGTGGCCACAAAATTCCCTCTGCCCAAATCATAGGCCCAAATCATAGGTAGAAAATGGTTCTAGAAATGTTT
Organism: Pelobates fuscus; assembly: GCF_036172605.1. Taxonomy (NCBI): domain Eukaryota; kingdom Metazoa; phylum Chordata; class Amphibia; order Anura; family Pelobatidae; genus Pelobates; species Pelobates fuscus. Next base: position 38,360,456 of record NC_086319.1, on the reverse strand, counting down.
TTCGCTTCGGCACTAGATAGCAGGCCAGTTCTCCAAAGGTCTCATCCACACCTCTAAGACACATTACTTATCCAAATCATTATTTCTTTTTCAGAATGTCACGAGAATCCATCCCAATAATTGGTCTGCTGTTGGATGAAATACCCAGCACACCAGTCAGGCCTGGGTCTCCAAAGAAATCCCTCACCCCTTCTACCCTCAGTTACCTGGGATACTGGTACATTCCAAAAATGTCAGCAGAGCTCAGTCACAGGGGTATCCCATCTCCAGCCACTACCAGTAAGGCAGGACTACACAGGCTCAAGACGGCTCAGGCCAACGTCCCCAGGCCCAGCTCTAGTTCACAAGGGCCATCAGCTTACTCCTCAGATTCCAATCAGGAGACCCCAGTCACTATCCCGGCCAGCCTCCAAACGATCAACAGGCTAATAAGTGGAATCGGCTATAGCCAGACCAGGTGTCTCATTAAGCCCGGCAGGCCCTCACCTGGCGATCTCGGTCATACAGTTCTCACTGCACTATGCAAATCGACCATGCCATACAAGCTATCACTTCAGCAACTAGTAAGGCTTGGTTAAGCAACTCAGATTTATCCAACGCCTTTAACCCCTTAAGGTCACATGTCATGTGTGACATGTCATGATCCCCTTTTATTCCGGACGTTTGGTCCTTAAGGGGTTAATCTACTACCTATTCACCCTCCACAATAGCACCTTGTCTATATTTGGCTCTAGGAGCATCTTCGCATAAACCCTCTGCTGGTCGCTCCTAAAAATATTCAGGTCATCCACTATCTGGACAAATTTTTTGTTGATTTAGCAGGTTCACAAACACCTAACAGTGCTCACACCACCACAGCCTCCTTTTCCCAACACTCGGGGTCCCTCTGTCACCAGGCAACCTCGGGTTAGGGATGCCTGGCCCACTGTGACGGATGCCTTGCTGGCCTTTAGAGAGACTTCTACTTTGTCAGAGATCTACTCCAACGTGGCGGCCACCCTCACATGGGGTCATCTTTGGACCGGCAAGGCAGTTAAATGCTGCTCTGACAACTCCACAGTCTGCGATTTCATTAGCAAGGGCGGTTATACTCGCCACCACTGTGGCTGATTCACAGGCTGATTTGGCAGGTAGCAACCCCTCAGTTCTTTCTAGTCTACATTTTTATTCCTGGTGTCCACTACACAACTGCTGAAACTTTACATGCTCTCAATTTAAGGTTTTCTTTCAGGCACTCCCTACGATCCACTACATACCATCCAAGATACCACCATTCCATGAGCTAATCTTGGACTAAGCACTCAATTTCACCACGTACAGGTGTGCACGCTTCACGCGGTTTCACGACTACTCTATCACTCACGCCAGGGCCTTGTATATTGTACATATCACAATTAGAGTTTGCTTGAATCAAGACTTTTGCAGTTACAATATGTTGTTGTTTTTTTGCCTCTTTCTCCAAACCTACAAATCAAGCATCTTACTTAAACCTCCTATGCTGTCATAGCGCTTTATCTCTCCAAGGTCAACCACACACTATCAGTCCTAATCCACTACTCCACGTCTAAACCTTCCATTGAGGTGGAGATACATCATGGCTTCCTTCGCTGGTCTTTCTGTCACAAAGTGCTGCATCAGCAGCTTCAAGCTCTTACACCCCAGTCTACATCGCTAAGTGATGGGGCCACGGCTAATCCTAAGCACAGTTACATATATACCTTAATCAGAGTAAAAGCTCCTTACAAGCTTTCAGTACCCACGCTGTATTTAACTTGCATAAAGTGTGTTTTCTTTGAATCATCTTTTTGCCCTCTTTTACAGGCCTACTCGTACGTTGGTTTCGGCACACCTCAACCAACTTTGCTTCTCCTTCTACATTCCATTAAGTATTAGATAAATTCCGAGCACAAGTTGGAAGGCCATTTGGCCTGAATTTGTGGGAGGAGTTATGATCCTATATAAACCCTACCCCTCTACTTACCTTTGTCGTGCAAGCTGTTTGTCCCCACTGAACCTACACCCATCTATATTAACAATTCACCTTTGTGGGCCCTCTTTTACAGGCCTACTCGTACGTTGGTTTCCGCACACCTCAACCAACTTTGCTTCTCCTTCTACATTTCATTACGTATTAGATAAATTCCGAGCACAAATATATATAGTTGTGAAATTGGAATATACAAGAAATGGAAGACTGCAGTGGTGGTGGTAGATGGGACTATTCCCAGTGACTATAACATCGGGAAGAAGGAACACGAGAAGGTGGATAAATACCAAGAACTGAAAGAACAGCTAGAAAGGATATGGGAAGTGAAGGCAGTAGTAGTCCCAGTAATTATAGGAGCCCTCGGGGCTGTGACTCCCAAGTTGGAGGAGTGGATACAACAGATTTCAGATTTTTAAAAGTGCCGTTTTAGGAAAAGCTAAGCTACTGAGTAGAATCCCCAGACTCCCAGGCCTTATTCTAGAAATATATTTTACAAATATTTAATTTATAAGTAGAAGGCCTTGGAGTCTGTCACTTTACCGCCCTCCCTCTAACATGTAAGCTCATTGAGCAGGGACCTCAACTGTGCGTCAAACTTGTCTGGTTACAATTACATGTTTGTTAGTCCACCCATTGTAAAGTGCTACGGAATTTGTTGGCGCTATATAAATATAATAATAATAATAATAATACAGAACATAGGATGCAGTAAAGCAAATGCTCTAAGCTCTAAAGATCAATCTTCATATTAGCAAGGCAACTATTTAGAAAAAGTCAGGTATTAAATCATACGTGATTTATTATTACTTCGCATAGTCAAGCCAGCAGGTCCATTTTAAGTATAAAAAATTCAATTTATTTTCTCAGTCATCAGTCATGTAATGAATCGGTGAAATGTTTAAAAAACTATTAATGGAATTTTTTATTTTTTTATTTTATTTTTTTCATTCATGAAATTGGCAAGTTAAGCAAAATAAAGTAATAGATTGCTAAATAGATACATAGACATACAGATAGAAGGACAGACAGACAGATAGTGCAGAGTTCTCGCTATTTCTGTCCCGCTATTTCAATTCCAAAAATTGTTTTATTATATATTAGAATGGCTGCATGATTATAGACAAGTAGAAAAATGCACAATTGGGACAAACATATCCTATCAATATAGTTTGATAATTAAACTAGATTAATGAATCTTGTTTGGCAGACATCAAAGGAAAAAAGTCTTGATAGAATAGTTGTCCAATAGTTTAATGGTTTATTTTAGAAAACACTGTTAGAAAAATAATGTATGTACACACAATTTGAGTCTTAAAGTCGAGATTTACATTGTGACTGAAAAGTCATCAAAAAATATCTCCCAACTCAGCTATTTGTCATATTAAGTTCTTCTGGAGCCAAAATATGCATTTTTTTTTTCTTGAAAATTCTCCACAATTCCAAACTGAGTGGATTATCCTCATATCAGATTGCTATGTTTCACCGAGGTGATAGTCAGGAAGCAAAATGTTCATACGTATAAATACACGGTAACACAACTACCCAGATGTGCTTAATTAAGACACTAATGAAGACCAAGGATCCTTTGAAACAGATCAAAGATCTTGCTTTAGTCTTTTTTTTAAGGTCCATTTATTACTCTTGTTTATGGGCATTATTGTCCTTGGCATCCACTTGGTCAGTCGTAAAACAGTCACTCACAACAGCTCTAAAAAACACAGCAGAATGAACTTGGCCTATTAACAGCATTGTAACGTGGGGCAAAGGGAGAGGAGGGAGGTGACAAATGGCTGAACTGCTGACTCAAATGACTTTCACATGCTCACACTATGTTACTTTTCCCCCTATTTATTACAAGGCACATTAAATAAAATGAGCATTACTCCTATTAGTCAAGCCTTGCTTGATGTTCAGTCTGTCGTTGTTAAATTTCCCACAATTTCACAACTAAGTTTTCATCCTAATCATATCATGTGATACTAGTCACAAGGGGTTTAGTGTGAAGGCCGTGTTTAATGCATCATTCCACATCAAGAATCACATTTTATTTTGCCCATGGAACTGTTTAAGTTACAGTTAAAAATCCCTAGTTTTTCGTTTTTTTTTTTCCTAATTATAGATTAGTTTATTAATCACAACTTGCTAATTCAGATTTCAGTTTCATAATAAAGTTTATTATTAATATTGGTATATTTTTTATATTTAAGTTGATTTAGAATTTCAACACAAATGTTAAAGGAGAGTATTTATCCAGTCGTCCAATGTTAAAGGGACATTATAGTCACCAGTACCACTACAGCTTAATGTAGTTGTTCTGGTGTCTATACAATGTCCCTCGAGGCTTTTCAATATAAACGCTGCCTTATCAGAGAAAAGGCAGTGTTTACAATGCCGCCTAGTAGCACCTCTAGTTGAAGTCACACGGCCACTAGAGGTGCTTTCTATCTCAGTGCTGCACCTATGTTCAGTGTCTCCATGCTCTGCATGGAGACGCTGGGCGCTCTCCATAGAGATACACTGCACCTCTATGAGGAGATGCTGGTTTGCACAGCATTTTACTTCTAGCTTCCACAGCTCAGGAGAAGCCAGGAGCACATCAGCAGAGAAGCATGATGCTCCAGGTAAGAGGGCAAACCATTGTTAAACATTTTCCTCTATTAATGGGAAACTGGGCAGGCTACTGTAGTCTCCATAATGCAATAACAAAGGGGTCTACACTGGTCTGAAACATCTCTGCATAAAGCTCTAGTTTAAATATTATGATACAAATTACACTTAATTATTCAAGATATGTGTCTGGATTCAAATATTCATGGATACAGTACACAACCAATGTACCTGTCCATTAACTGACCAATTCTGTAAGACAAGTTCTGTTCGAAATTGTATTGACCAAATGTTAAAATAATTAGTGGTTCAATGTTACCTAAGTGACGGTTCAACATAGTTTAAATGCTTTTTTGTAGGCTCTCTGTGGATTTTATCATGGTTTCATAATTGATAAAAAAGAATGTAGGTATTCACAGTGCACCACAACACAGTAATTACCACAATTCCTGAATGTTCTGGGGCCTTTGCATTAGAGAAACACCCGTACCCCATCACAATTTTAGCTCCATTAAGTTGCTATTCTTCAGAAGTGTCTATACAGTCTTATTTTCAAGAGTTAAACATTTTCTGATGGTTTAATTCTGCAGCTGGTCCTCTAGAGCCCTTCATTTCTGTATCTTCTTTCCATCTTGGATGCTGTAGTAATACAAAGGTTTGTCACTCCCTGTGCCCAAAAGTCTGACCAAATTACGTGCAGGTCAGCCTGGCATGAATGCATGCAGGTTGCCTGCCAATCATCTAAGTCTGTGATGGTTCCTTATGTGTGTGTAGTCGCCTTTCTTTGTAAACTGACAATCATCTAGACCAGTGAGGACAAACCATGTAGGAAATAGTGTTCAGTGCTCTGTGCAGGGTCCTAGTGCTTTGAACATGACATGAGCATGTCAAACGATGCTCTCTGGCTTTTCTTGTTGGGGACTGCAGGACAGGACCTGAAAATCAGGACTGTCCCACCTAAATCGTAAGGGTTGGAAAGCATGGTATACATATATATGTGTGTCCTTGCCATGAATGTATAATGGTGGGAGCTTGTGTGATAATGTGTCTGTCTCTCACAGTAGATACTGAATCTGTGTGCAGCAAGAGGTCTTGTAAGAGGCCCCCAACCAATGGACTTGTAAGGGATGCCTGTCGATGTATAACATGAAGACCCACTTAAATACAAGCTTTGCTATTCAGTGTTAATCACCAGGGGATTGTTTACCCACATCCAGTTTCAAGGTGGCTAGACCATTGAATAATAGCCCTCAGATACAGGCTATGAATGTATTATAAAGGGTATATATCACAAAGATAAATCGCAAATACATTTTCAAAACTAAAAAAAGACAGAAAATCACAGGAATTAGGAAATAACAGCAGTTAGGTCATTTTTGCGTTTCATCTTAAAAACAGTAGTAGTTTTAACACGGAATCACATACTGTATCTAGTTAACCTTTTACGCCCATTAAGTCCAGAACGGCTAGGTTTTATATGTGAGAGATGTGGTAAAACACCAGGTGGGTGGTAATCTTAATACACAGTCCCTTTAACTTTGGATGCTTATAAAAATGCATCATGCAGAGACATAGTGTCTCTAAGAGATCACTGCAGTATACATTTCCCATAAACCACTGCAGTTAAAAGAGAAATCTGGTCACACAACAGGGGATTAAGATTAAGGACAGAGATGACAAGGAGAGGGTTGCTGTAGATGACACAGATCAAAGAAAGACAAAAGGTGTCTTACCGATTCCTGCTGCTTGAATGTTTCCATACTTTAACAGCATCTAGGCTCTGTCAAATTGGATGTTTTATTTCTTTATATTTTTTTACAGACTTTGCCTTTTGCAATCTTTTACACTATTTTATTATTGCATCCTAGTTGGCTTAGAATATTTTGTGGTCTGCAAAGGTTAACTTGATCGTGATTTTTTTTTTTTAAATATACATATAGTGAGAAATAGGCACTTATAATTCCCTTTAAATATGTGCACATTCTCTATGATAATGTAGCAAGAGTACATTATCTCAAGTTGCATTGTCCATTTTACAAAGGACATTTTGTGATCTCTATGTCAGGAATTCGGAACTGTGGTAACAATTTGTATAAGTCCACTGTTAAAAAAGGACAAGGGTGCTCATTTTCACAGTCATGAACACCATTGTGTGCCTGTCATAGGGGAATAGCTGAATAACCAAAAGCATTAATATGTGGATTATCTTGTACTTACTGGAAATAAAACACAGAGTTAATTCTGCTACTTTGACTAAAGAGCTTCATGCTTGGACTGTTTAGCTATTTTATATGGATAAGCAATACAAATAAAGAATGGGAAGACTGCTGACAAAAGAGAGGCAAATCAATTTCCCTATTGACTGTAAAATACTGACGCAGAGCTCAATCAGTTTGTAGACATGTAACCCCTTTGCTCAGCTGTTTGTTGAGTTCTTATTGCTCTTCCTAACTTAAAGAGATAGTAATGCGTTAATATAAGCTTAGTTTGCACAAAATAATACAGTTACAGAACTTTAAATATACCCAATGCATACAAAATGTGTCTACTTCTATTTCACTGTTCAAAAATGTTATTACTTTACTAAATTTACTTGTCCGCAACCATGATTTACTTGTAAATGAAAGAGATACTTTAAGAATAGTGATGTCCCGAACTATTCGCTGGCGAATAGTTCCCGGCGAACATAGCATGTTCGCATTCGCCACCGCGGGCGAACACATGCGATGTTCGGTCCGCCCCCTATTCGTCATCATTGAGTAAACTTTGACCCTGTACCTCACAGTCAGCAGACACATTACAGCCGATCAGCAGCAGACCCTCCCTAGCAGACCCTCCCACCTACTGGACAGCATACAATTTAAATTCATTCAGAAGCTGCAATCATTTTTTTATTTTATTATTATTTATTTATTTTATTTATTTTATTTATTTTATTTATTTTATTTATTTTTTTATTCTAAATGCAAAACATTGGTATATAGGGGAATATTCACTAAATGCCAAACATTGTTATATAGGGGAATATTCACTAAATTCCAAACATTGTTATATAGGGGAATATAACAATGTTTTGCATTTAGTGAATATTCCCCTGTATAACAATGTTTTGCATTTAGTGAATATTCCCCTATATAACAATGTTTTGCATTTAGTGAATATTCCCCTATATAACAATGTTTGGTATTTAGTGAATATTCCCATGTATAACAATGTTTGGCATTTAGTAAATATTCGCCAATTAAACAATGTTTTGCATTTAGTGAATATACCCCTATATAACAATGTTTGGCATTTAGTGAATATTCCCCTATATAACAATGTTTTGCATTTAGTGAATATTCCCCTATAGACTTCAATAGGCAGGCTCCCAGTAGGACCCCCCCCCCCTCATTATCATTATGGCCCCCACCCGCCGCACAGGGGTATGGGCCTGGGGGGAGGACAGTAGGTCCCCCCCTTCATTATCTTTATGGCCCCCACCTGCCGCACAGGGGTGGGGGGCTGGGGGGAGGACAGTAGGCCCCCCCCCTCATTATCTTTATGGCCCCCACCCGCCGCCCACTATTGTGGCCAGAAAGAGTCCCTGTGGGTTTTAAAATTTGCCTGCCTATTGAAGTCTCTGGCGGTTTGCCCGGTTCGCGAACATTTGCGGAAATTCGCGTTCATGGTTCGCAAACCGAAAATGTTATGTTCGCGACATCACTATTTAAGAAGTAAAAAGACTTTAGCTTAACGAAACAGTATTTATGTATAGATCATTCCCTTGCAGTCTCACTGCTCAATTCTCTGCCATTTAGGAGTTAAATAACATTTGTTTTTGTTTATGCAGCCCTGGCCACACCTCCCCTGGCTGTGAATTTTTTTTTATTTTCAATCGGATCAGACAGCACAGTGTGTTTACGTTAGAAGTTGTTATCCCCTGCTGTATTAGTTGAACTTTAATCAGGTTGCTACAGGTTCTAGCAGGATAACAGAGCCGGAGATAAAACATATTAAATTAGACTGTGCAATGATTTTCTAAACATTAGATCACTCTTTAACCCCTTAAGGACCAAACTTCTGGAATAAAAGGGAATCATGACATGTCACACATGTCATGTGTCCTTAAGGGGTTAAAGGAAGTGTTTAGGAAGGCTGTAACTCAAATGCAATAACTGGAGCTGCGACAAGGGCTGCATAAACAAAGTGATGTAACTACTAAGTGAGAATTAAGTAGTGAGACTACAGGGGCATGATCAATAAACCAAAACCACTTCATTAAGTTATTTTGGTGCTTATTGTCTGGTTAAAGAATTATGAATGTGGTACACAGGAGCTCCTACCTGCCTTGGATCAAAGATTGGGTGCTTGTATGCATCGTGCCAAATAAACTTGTCATGCAACATGGCTGTGAACATGGGATATTTTATTGGCAACATATCTGATTTGTTGTTGCATTAACATCAGTGCAGATTGGGGCTATGTCCTTGGCCCCTGGTGATATTATGTTTGCAAGTCTTTTTTTTAATTAGTCTGTACATAGTGATGTTCTTTAGTTTGTTGGGCTGGTGTCTTGATAAAGTTACATACACTTTCCTCTAAACGTTTAAAATGTCCTTTTTTCATTTTATTTACTTGTCTTTTTACATTACCGCAGCTCATTACCACCCCACAGCTGACCAGAGTGGGGGTATGACCATACCAGCATGCACCACAACCAATCAGTGGTGTTGGTTGGCAAGGCAGGACTACAGCAATGTATGTTTATCTCATTGCTAGTTAAGAGCTTCTAGTAGTTAATGGAATTTGTACAGAAGACCGATGATAATTTGTTTTAGGAGACCAAGTATAGACCGCACATCTTTACATAAGTAGGGTATCCACTAATACTCCCATCTACAAAATAATTATTTACTTGCTGAGGAGGAGAATTAATTACATTTGTGTGTATGCTTCATGATGAAGCACAGACGTGCCCTGAATAATGTAAAATGACGTGGGTTAGAAATATGATCGAGCTTTCCTTTACTTCTAGTTCTTCTATACTGGCTTGTAAAACAACCTGTTTCTTCCTTTACATTTTTGCTATCATACAAGAGGCATTACGACCAATGTACAGCTGCCAGTTTATTGTTTATCCTACTAATTCTTTCTTTCTTCCGAAAACATCAATATTAATCATCATACTCATTAAGTGACAGAAGAAAAGTGTAATATTCTCCAACAAGTCCATGAAGTTGGCATTGACACAGGTGTAGCCTTTGGCTTCCATAACTAATTAATGCTTTGATAACTCATTAATTCTACCTCCTGTGTTTTCTTCCTTAACTGCTGGGTGCACAATATGGAAAGCCTCATGTATCATGTTTTCCGAATCTGCTCGTCTTCTACTTTTATTTTTGTCTCTGTCGGCTAATATACGCATTAATTTCAGTGGCAACATGCTGGCATAGTGCACGAAATGCGATCCACTGTCAGACTAAATTAAACAACGTACAATGTTTGATGACAATGCCCTCAGCCAAGACTTTCCTTTCCACTTTAATGGATTTTGGACTAAACACAAAAAGGAACATGAGAGTTCAGTTTACAGTATTTTGATGTCATATTACAGACACATGAAATAAAAAATAAAAAATATATGGCAAGAGATGGCTTTTAATTGTGTTTAAGCATTACTCTAACATTCTTGTACACAGTCAAAACTATTTTAACAACTAAAGACTAGGGATTGAAGACTAGAGGAATGTCTGATACTGGGAGGCAGGCTGTTCCATAGGAATGGAGTGGCCTTTGAGAAAGAACAAAGGACAGAAACATTGGTTATTTTTACATCTCTGGTAGAAACGAATTTGATGATGTAACATTTGAGTTCTCTACTGAATTGCGTGAAATTCTGGATAGAAATTGACAATAAATATTAACCAATTGTAAGTTACTCTTTTCTAAGATTGAACATCATTAGTATATTAGAAAACCGTTGACTTACAGCAAATTAAGTTCAAGTAAACCTTTTTCTTGGTTACATAACCGCAAATATGAAATATAAAACATGAAACAGTGTATACTCTGATGATTTCATGGATAAACATAAACAGATGGATGCTCACTCACAATATGGAGAGACAGCAGGTGATGTCTTATGAGGTTCCACCACTCCTCGCTTCTTTCTGTTATAACAGGGTTCACCTCGGAGAAAATGGGATAACAAATAGTACATAACCTTTTGTGGTCTTATCTTAAGATATAAGGAAGAAACACACTCACATGGTCATGAGCCTATGCTTCCTGACTCAATTTATAAAAGCACTGCGTTACATAGGGATGACACCTCCCACTCTGTGCAGCAAAGCTGGGTCTTCAGGCAGTCAGTTAGTAGTGAAGTGCTTTATTTCAATTCGTAGAAATAAAAGCAGGCATATTACCTTGAATAAAAACAAACTGCTTTGCGAGACATGTTTTTGCTGTGCAAACTATGACTTCCTCAATTGGTATGATCCAACTTGTTGCCTTCCATGTTTAAAAGTTCACCTCATCTGACATCATCGTCTGGGCTGCGTATATCTGGGCTGGACTACAGCAATGTATGTTTATCTCATTGCTAGTTAAGAGCTTCTAGTAGTTAATGGAATTTGTACAGAAGACCGATGATAATTTGTTTTAGGAGACCAAGTATAGACCGCACATCTTTACATAAGTAGGGTATCCACTAATACTCCCATCTACAAAGTAATTATTTACTTGCTGAGGAGGAGAATTAATTACATTTGTGTGTATGCTTCATGATGAAGCACAGACGTGCCCTGAATAAGGTAAAATGACGTGGGTTAGAAATATGATCGAGCTTTCCTTTACTTCTAGTTCTTCTATACTGACTTGTAAAACAACCTGTTTCTTCCTTTACATTTTTGCTATCATACAAGAGGCATTACGACCAATGTACAGCTGACAGTTTATTGTTTATCCTACTAATTCTTTCTTTCTTCCGAAAACATCAATATTAATCATCATACTCATTAAGTGACAGAAGAAAAGTGTAATATTCTCCTACAAGTCCATGAAGTTGGCATTGACACAGGTGTAGCCTTTGGCTTCCATAACTAATTAATGCTTTGATAACTCATTAATTCTACCTCCTGTGTTTTCTTCCTTAACTGCCTTTCTTCCTTAAAATATAAGGAAGAAACACACTCACATGGTCATGAGCCTATGCTTCCTGACTCAATTTATAAAAGCACTGCGTTACATAGGGGTGACACCTCCCACTCTGTGCAGCAAAGCTGGGTCTTCAGGCAGTCAGTCAGTAGTGAAGTGCTTTATTTCAATTAGTAGAAATAAAAGCAGGCATATTACCTTGAATAAAAACAAACTGCTTTGCGAGACATGTTTTTGCTGTGCAAACTATGACTTCCTCAATTGGTATGATCCAACTTGTTGCCTTCCATGTTTAAAAGTTCACCTCATCTGACATCATCGTCAGGGCTGCGTAAACAGAAACAAAAGTAATTTATCTCCTAAATGGCAGAGAATCGAGCAGTGACATTGCGTGGGTATGATCGCTACACCAAAACTACTCCATTAAACTAATGTTGTTTGGGTGCTTAGAGCAATCCCTTTAATACCTGCAGCCATTTATCCCTTACTAAAGAGTGGCTTAAATTTGGCTAGGGAGGTGGGGAAGCTTTTACTTCTATGTCATCTGAGCCAACCTGCCTCTACGCCTTGGTAGAACATGAGCCTTATTGAACAGAACCGTAAAAAATGAAAACTAGGTGAGCTAATACACATTTAATGGTGAAAAAGGCTCCAGACACGTTCCCGTGTCTCCTCACAGTAGTGAATGGAAACGTAATGAAGGTTTTGAAGACTTTTTTTTCTGGTAACCCTGGTCTTTTTTATTGGCATCAATATAGCAAAATTCCATACTACTGGAACTTTAATGCCCTTCCAATATATTCAATATGGTTTTCTTTCTCAGATTAAATGTTTACTTGTTTTGCAGAGTTAGGAAGTTTCGGAAGTTCAGAAGTTCAGACCCTTTCAGAAATCTGGATCAAATTCAAGCAAAGCCAATTAATAAATAGGCTTTAAACTAAAACAAACAAACAAATAAGGCGTGGTACCTATTAAGATAATTCAAGAGAGCATGAGAAAACGATTACGTTGTGCTAACAAAAGCAGATCAAAAGGATAAGTCACATCCAAATAAGATTTATTGAAATAGGAACTAGAAAAAATATATATTATATTAGTTGTATATGTAAGAAATGCTTTTTCAAATATACGAGTAGAAATGATTAAGTCTAATTGTTTTCTAATAAAAAAGTTTTTGACATCTTGAATTTCCCAGATCATGATATTGTGTGGTGTGTGAAAATTGTATATCACTATTATCAAGCCAAGTCTAAATTACACTTAGACGGAAATACATTGTTCTTCTTGAAAATCCAGAACTTACACTGATCAGCCACAGCATCAAAACCACCTTCTTAATATTGGGCAGGTCCCCCTTGTGCTGCCAAAATAGCTCAGATGTGTCAAAGCATGGACCCCACAAGACCTCTTAATGTGTCCTGTGATATCTGGCACCAAGATATTAGCAGCAGATCCTTTAAGTACTAAACTTTGTGAGATGGGGCCTCCATGGATCAGATTTGTTCCAACACATTCCACAGATGCTCAATCAGATTGAGATATAAGGAATTTGAAGGACAGGGCTACACCTTAAACTCTTTGTCATGTTCCTCAAAAGATTCTAGCCGTCACTATGACTAGTCATCTAGCAATCACTATTTGGCCCTAGTCAAAGTCACTCAGATCTTTATGCTTGAAATTCAAGAACTGACTTTTCACTTCCTGCCCAATATGTCCCACCTCTTGACAGGTGCCATTGTAACGATATAATCAATATTATTCACTTCACCTCTCAGTGGTTCTACTGTTGTGGCTGATCAGTGAATAATAGACCCAACAAAACAATCAAGAAAAAAAAGAGGTTTTTAACCCTTTTTTGGGGAGCAGGACCAATCTGATATGTAAATGTTATTGGCTCTCACACAAGTGAGCAAAAACATTTTTGAGACTTGAGCAGAGACTAATCGAAGGACAAGCTATTGAGGTTTCTCTGAGATTTTGCCTGTTCTCTCGAGTTTTCATGTTTTCTGTTTTTGTTGCAATCTCAAATTTTAGGCCGAAATAGGTAAGCAGGAAAAAAAAATAAGCAAAACAAGAAAACAAACTGAGCTGGATTATTTGTGTGTGGGTTTTAATACAATTTTTGTGTGTTGTGTTTTTCTTTGTCAGTCAATAGAACATGAATATCCCTTCTATGGATCCTATGGATTCTATCCTCTCTATTTACATACGTGTGTATTTTTGGTTCATTTCAGGCGATTTACTTATACTTTTCAACTGTAAAAAGAGTGTATATTATGTGCATCCCATGTTTTTTTTGTATTGTACAGTACTTCTTAGATAAATACAGTGTTATGTTTGCACTCTATTTGACACCAGAATGCCTTTGGCAAATAGTCATTTTGAGATCAATGAAGTATACTATTATAGGGATCTCAAGGCAGAATTTATATCAGTAACATAGCCTCTTTACAAAATAAACTGGTTCTACTGGATACAACCAAATGAACCAGCCATTACAGTACAGGTCAATGCTTTACTGCTTACTTGTCCGTCCACATGTGTCATAGCAACTTCTAATGTACTTCTTTAATGTCTGGGATCAACAGCAATGGGGGAATCTATTGGTTCCAATAGACTGTTAAGCTCCTGTGCCTGTGCTAACCACTATATCTTGCTTCTACAAGATAAACCATACAATATCCAAATTTTTACAGCCATAATCAAATTGATTTAATTCACGTATGGATTTTGCCCATTTGAAATAATTATTTTATAGTTTATGGATGGTTTTACAACAGGCATATAAAGCATACGTATAAGTAGAAGCATTTTTTACATATAGATAGAAGATATAGAAAATCAATCTTGGTTGACTTTATATAGATTTGGAAATTTAGGAAAGTGACTGTTATTATTATTATTATTGCCATTTATATAGCGCCAACAGATTCAGTAGCACTTTACAATATTATGAGAGGCGGGATTTAACTATAAATAGGACAATTACAAGAAAACTTACAGGAACGATAGGTTGAAGAGGACCCTGCTCAAATGAGCTTACAGTCTATAGGTTAGATTCAAATAGGGAAATTTGTGGCCTTGGTTGAGATGGATTATGTAGGTTCTTTTATATTTTAGATTTCTTTGTATATTACCTTTTTTTTTTACGCATTTATTATTTTATTGTATCATTTTATATTTTGTTTAAGTAATCTTCACCTACTGTTCCCGTATACTGTATACGTTTTGTTTGAATTAAATGTTTGCCTTGCTTACCTATTGTACAGTGCTCTGGAATACGCCAGCACTATAAAAATAATTTTGATTGTAATCCTTTGTGATCTAATTCTATCTTGCTTTTAACGTAACTCATGAGTCTGTAAACGTTTTGTTTAAATTAAATATAACCTGGACAACAAACTGAAAGATTATAAATCAAACGGTAATATAGAAAGTGCCAATTAAATCTATCCAGCTTTATTAAACATAATTAAAATAACGGAGGTTCCAATTATATGTGTTTTAAGTGAGAAAACCATAAGTTTAAAAATTGCAAATGTTTTTTGTGTATGTACTGTTTGGATTAGATTAGATTGTCTCCCCAAGGCTCTTTTCGAGCCAGCAGTTAGTTATAAAACAAACTAATGAGACACTAAGGTCTCATTACCTCTCAGCATCACTCGCTAGAGAGAACTCCTCTGTGCCAGCTCCCAGACATTGCACAGAAGTAGTGTCCCTGTAGTTACAGGTAACATCTTGCTGTCACACATCATCATAATTCTGTTAATTGAGTTGGTGATGAATTGATCTCTGTCTAGTTATGAGAAGAGTAATTGTACTTTACTGGATTTTAGTTATAGTTGTAATATATATATATATATATATATATATATATATATATATATATATGAGAAACCAGGGACAATCAAAAAGAAAACCCAGTGCACTCCCTAAACAGCAACTTCGGTGCTGACAGATTTTATTAGTTTTTTTTTTTTAAAACATCTAATGTAGGCAAAAAATAATGGGGGTTTAGTTACATTACATGATCATACATTGCATAAGCCTGACACAACATCAATGTACCTCATCTTTGGCTGGTCTTACTCTAACAGCCTAATGTCTGCTTCATGAGCTATTTACTTGGGGGGAAAAATTCATCTGGAGTTCTCTGCAGTACTTTTTAATTTATATAGTTTTTAATATATATAGTGTTCAAGTAGAGATTCTATGTGTCGTCTATGTGTCGCCTTGCTTAGAAATGCTTCAGACTTGAGAAAGGGAGGTTCTCCCGAAAGCTTGTCATTAAATTATTCTGTTAGTCCAATAAAAAAGGTATTACAAGACATGGATGTTATCTGTTTTTTACATATATATTATATTATCTCCTATCCACTAGCCATTGGCTAGTAAAAACTCAGCTTTGGCAAGTAGAAATCCATCCATGGTGAATGTACCTTGGACCCTCTAGGCTCGGAGTGGAATTTGAAATTTGAAAAATAATAGAGAGAAAAATATAATTTTCCTTAGACAATACATTCACCCCAATGTATCTGTACTCATAAAGTGTTTGATATCATACACATCCAGCAAATTATCCCCCTATGTAGCCATACTACAAGCAGCACTCTTTACCCTCCCATGTAACACACAATTAGTCACTCAAAGAGCACCCAAGCTCAGCCACCCTCATAGAAGACATTCCCATAGGTTGCTTTATTTACATTCCCATCACACATCTGTTGCTCCTATATCATATACAGCGCGTGTCACCTCATGTTATACTCATTTCAGGGTTCTTGGAATTTAACCAAAGACAACTCGGTTTCAATTTTATGTCTGAGAAACATAAGACTTAAGAGAAAGGAGCATACAGAGTGCGAAATCCCTCATAATATTGCGCTGTAAATAGCAGGTTTGACATGGCTCTGGGATACATGAGTGCAATTCTTTTGGATATTTAAATGAAGGGAGCAATACTATTCAGATATTCTGCACTGGAAATCGTTGTTTTTCCATTGGTATATAACCATTGTGGATTTCTACTGGATGTAAATATTAACAAAGAATTCCATGTATCTGAATGTTTTAACAAAGTAGCGCAACACTATATGTGGTGGTATTTACTTTGCACTTTATTGATATTCCTAACTGCATGTAGGTACACATACATTTATTTAATAGCACAGCATAATCCTATTTAAAGTGCTCTAACCCTTACTGGTACTTCTGGGTTTCTAACATAAGACGTATCTGAAATATCATAGCAAATGAGTTAGAAGTTTCCATTTTCTTTATCAGTTATTGTATTTCTTTATAGACTTTACTTAAAGGGACACTATAGTCACCAAAACACTTTAACTTAGTGAAGCAGTTTTGGTGTATAGATCATGCCTCTGAAGTCTAACTGCTCAATTCTCTGCCATTAAGGAGTTAAATCACTTTGTTTCTGTTTATGCAGCCCTAGCCACACTTCCCCTCGCTGTGACTGACACAGACTTCATAAAAAAAAAATTGTTTAATTTTCAATCAGAGTTAACTTACTGTAAAAGTTTTTTTTTTTTATCTCTTCTCTGTAACCAGGGCCCGTGCAAGGATTTTTTCTGCCCTAAGCAAACAAAAATTTGCTGCCCCCCCCCCTCATATGCTCTGCCCACCATGTGACATCGCAATGCCCCACCCACATGATCTGCCTTATGCACCAGCGCCAGTGCTGCACACAGTGCCTTTTCTCTGAAAAGACAGTGTGTTTACATAAAAAAGCCTGCAGGGAAAAGCTATTGACACCAGAACCACTACATTAAGCTGTAGTGGTTCTGGTGACTATAGTGTCCCTTTAATGTGAGGTAAATTAGGGATTAGTGACACTAATAATATACTGCATTGCCTACTTACCACCAGGACAAGAAGATGATGATGGGCTCAGGCTGCAGTCTGGCTCCACTGGTCTGGTGTTAAAACAGTCTCTCTGGAGGCAGTGCTTACAAAAATCAACGGACAGGAAGCAGCTCCATTTTTGGGGGCCCCTTACATTTTTTGGGGACCAAAGGTCCTGACCGTGAGTATGCCTACAAGGCCCACCCATGAGTTCGCTGACTGGGAGTGGAGTGTATGTGTGTAAGGGATGTGTTATGTATTATTGTAGAGGATGTGTGTGTTCTTATGTAATGTAGTGTATAGGAATACCAGTTTATGTAAGGGATGTTGTGTGTGTGTGTGTGTATGGGGGATGCAGTGTGCGTTTGTGTGTAAGGAATGCAGTGTGTGTGTGTATGTGTGTGTGTGTAAGGGATACATTGTGTAAATCGTGTTTGCATGTGTAAGGGTTGCAAGGTGTGTTTCTGTGCATGTAATGTAATGCAGTGTGTGTGTCTGTAAGGGGTGCATTGAGTGTGTGTAAGAAATGCATTAAGAGAAGCAGTGTGTGTGTGTGTATAAGGGATGCATTGTAAGCTTCTGTGTTTGTGTGCAAGGTTGCATTGTGTGTGTGTTTGTGAGGTATGGATTGTGTGTGTAATGGATGCATTGTGTGTTTCTGTGTGTGTAAGGGAAGCATGGTGTGTTTCTGTGTGAATGTAGGATGCATTGTATGTTTCGGTGTGTTTGTGCATCCCCTACATAGAAGACATTTATGCTCTCCCCTGCCCCCTGTCCCTTAGTGCTCTCCCCTGCCCCCCTGTTCCCCTGCCCCCTGCCCCTTAATGCTTTCCATGACCTTTAGTGCTCTACCCTGCCCCCCATCTTTCCCATAGTGGTCTCTCTTCACCCACCCCATCTTTCTCTTAGTGGTCTCTCCTCCCCCATCTGTCCCTTAGTAGTCCCCTCCCCATCTGTCCCTTAGTGGTCTCACCTCCCCCCCCCCCCCCATCTGTCCCTTAGTGTCCTCTCCTCCCACCCCATCTGTCCCTTAGTTGTCTCTCCCCCCCATCTATCTCTAAGTGGTCTCTCATATCCCACCCTCCCACCCCCATCTGTCCCTTAGTGGTCTCTCCCCCCATCTGTCTCTTAGTGGTCTCCCTACTCCCCCCACCACCTTCCCCTCACTGAGAGAGCACTTCCTTTCAGACCGGCCTGGTACAGGAAACAGACAATCCTGTACCGCCGACTGCGCCGCTCGGCCACGCTATACTGAGTGACTGGCAGGAGGGAGCGCTGTGCGCTTTTCTCCTGCCGGCTCACTCGAATGTTGTGCCCCCCGGGCCAGTGCGCCCTAGGTGACTGCCCAAGTCACCTATAGGATGGGCCGGCCCTGTCTGTAACTTGAACTTTAATTACATTCAGGAGACTTGCAGAGTCTAGCAAGCTATTGAGCAGGAGATAAGAAATTGGAGACAGAGCAGGAGATAAGAAATTGTAAATGTAACAAAATTGTAATAAATTAAGTCTACACATTAGATGACCCTTTACAGGAAGTGTTAAAGAAGGCTATGCAAGTCACATGCAGGAAAGCGTGACTGGGGCTATATAAACAAAGGGATTTAACTCCTAAATGGCAGACTGCACGGGCATGATCTATACACCAAAACTGCTTCAATATGCTAAAGTAGTTTTGTTGGCTATAGTGTCCCTTAAATAAATTAGTAACCACCACATACAGTGTCGCTCTACTTTGTTAAAACATTCAGATACATGGAATTCTTTGTTAATATTTACATCCAGTAGAAATCCACAATGGTTATGTACCTATGGAAAAACAACGATTTCCAGTGCAGAATATCTGAATAGTATGGCTACCTTGATTTAAATATCCAAAAGAATTGCACTCACGTATCCCAGAGCCATGTCAAACCTGCTATTTACAGCGCAATATTATGAGGGATTTCGCACTCTGTATACTCCTTTCTCTTAAGTCTTATGTTTCTCAGACATAAAATTGAAACCGAGTTGTCTTTGGTTAAATTCCAAGAACCCTGAAATGAGTATAACATGAGGTGACATGCGCTGTATATGATATGGGAGCAACAGATGTGTGATGGGAATGTAAATAAAGCAACCTATGGGAATGTCTTCTATGAGGGTGGCTTAGCTTGGGTGCTCTTTGAGTGACCAATTGTGTGTTACATGGGAGGGTAAAGTGTGCTGCTTGTAGTATGGCTACACAGGGGGCTAATTTGCTGGATGTGTATGATATCAAACACTTTATGAGTGCAGATACATTTGGGGTGAATGTATTGTCTAAGGAAAATTATATTTTTCTCTCTATTATTTTTCAAATTTCAAATTCCACTACAAGCCTAGAGGGTCCAAGGTACATTCACCATGGATGGATTTCTACTTGCCAAAGCTGAGTTTTTACTAGCCAATGGCTAGTGGATAAGAGATAATATAACCACGGTGGGCAAGCTACATTTTGAGCATATGCAAAACATTTAAAAGCTGACTTAGTTTTGCAAGACAGACATTTTTTTTTTCGTTCCTGTACCTATAGCTAAGTTCTGTTATCTGCAACTAGTTTCAAAAATATTTACACGCCTTCTTGAATTCCACATGCTGACCTCTCCCTTGCTTTCCACTCTTCACCTTGACCTCTGTAATAGGCCTGCCAATGGTTTCTATATAAACCCTTAGTTCAGACACTTGTACTGACTTTCATTATTTCCCTCTCGGCTTGCTTTTTCTATTCCAGATCTTACATGGGTTTCCTGCTGCACAGTTTGTATGCTGCTGGATTCCAAAAATCCAGAGAACATAACTCTCTAAGGAACTTTATGGGATAAGCTTAAAACCTTAGTTTTTATAAAGCTTTAATTTTGATCACAATATAATTTTTTTTTTATTTTAAAAAAGGAAAATATAGCAATCCTATGTTTTTACATTTGGGGGAAAAAAATTCAAGATTCTTGTACATTTTGTTTTAGTTGGAAGCGCAAGAGAAGGTATATAGAATAACAAAAGTATACTGTGTGAAGAACAAAGTTAGAACTTCATTCTTGTATTCCATTGAGATGTTGTGTTTCATGTGTTTTTCATTTTAAACTCTGTCTCCTGCTGTGCTGTTTCCTATCCTTTAACTCTTACTGAGGTCAAGCAATATTTTCCAAAAAACAAATAAAACCCTCCAAACACACTGGAATTCTGCCCGTACATTGTCAAAACAAATTCTAAATGAAAGATTAATGGAATACGTTTGATGAACTATGATAAGATGAATAGAGTGTAAAAAATGCTCACTACTGTACAACACTGATGGTTTTAAGGTACCATTGTCCAGCTACTGGATAGCTTCCTCTGAATAGCACATATTAACAATCATTGCACAGAATTTGGTGTAACGGACACCTTCCATTGATGGATGCTCCTAGCGCTTCCTGAGGACTCCCAGCACTGCAGACGTCACCACAACCACCGCAGACTCCACAACCGCCATAGCTTAACTGGAGCCGCGCCGTCTTCCTTCCACCCTGTATGAACCTCCAGCATTCACGACCGTCTGAGAAAGACCTCTCCTACAAGGAGAGCGTAACAGGAGCAATCTCTCAAAAGAGCTAAGTGATTAAAGCTCATGGGAGTATGCAGCGCATAGCAATCCCCAGTGTGAATATAGCTGTCCCCTCCAATCACGAGACAAGACTACATGTTGAGGGTCAAGAAGAACTCTGGTTTAATGGCACAAACTCTGCTTTTATGCAATTCTCCCCTGCAAGGGAGACACCCACATACAATTATGCATTTCCCAATCACACAATGGTTACATCCCACAGATTCCCTCCCCTTAGCCTGAGAGGTAACCCAATTATACGTACAGTTTAAACATACTTTTTACCCAACTTTCATAACTCTAAAACCATACATCCAATATTAATAACAGTTACATATTATTAATCAGCACATTCCAAATACAAACATATCCGAAAATCATTCGAATCCGTTCGCCGTTCGGGAGATAGGTATAAGTCCTTTATGACCGACCGCAAGCACATTTTCATGCCCAAAACAGTTCCATGGATTTGGGCTGTGCGGTCGGTCTATTTTGCACCGAGAAAATGACTAAGTCCCATTCAAACGAGCGTTCGAATCTTCGAACGGGACTTAGTCTCCAGCCGCGGTGTCGAAGAAGGTACGGGTCAGCGGTGTTTGTGCAATTGGGTAGCCGCAAACAGTTCCATAGATTTGGCTGCACACACCGCTGACCACGTTCGAATAAGTTCAAATGGCCGCCGCCATGTGTTCGTTTGTCGAATGGCGGTCACTTTGACGACTTCGGCACTTCGACGACTTCGGCACTTCGACTGCATTCGAAGTGCCAGTTTAAAAGTTGTAACCCTGCTCCAAAGCATTTAAAGGGCCAGGAACAGCATTCAGAAATCAATTATGCCCAAATGTAATTCTTAAAGGGCAATACATTCCAGGGCCATAGTCGCAGGGCAGGAGGCTAGCGATAAGTCCTCTCCAATGCCCAGTGGCAAATGGCAGTTTGTCACATTTGGGCAAAATTGATTTGTAAGGCATTGGAAAGACTTTGTTTAAGTTTTAAGTGTGTTATTTTCACTTGTGTGCTGGTCACATTTCTCTGCTTAAAATTAGGATTTCTGTAGCAATGATTAAATATAAAATGGTGTACATGTGGATTTTAATAAATGAGAGGTCGAGGCCCACAAGGATATATCCAGTACAGACTTTATTGGACACAAAAGGCCTTTCATGTCCAAGAAAGTCTGCATTAGATATATCCTTGTGTGTCCGAATCTCCATTTTAATTTCCATTGCAAATAAGGTTATGCTACTTTTGTATGTGTGGCACAAAGTGATGATTCAAGAATTGAATGGGAGAAGCCCCTAATCTTTCTTTCACTCTTGTGTAAAAGACTGTCCCACTCTACAGAGCTCCATAATTCATGTACACATTTCGATAGGCAAACTTCAACTATGTATAGATCATAACTTTTTGTTGACATCTTTTTACCTTGGGGAACCAATAAGTGGACTTCAAATGTGTGTCCAAGAATGTCCCGTGGTGTACTAATATATCACCCTGTCTCTTTATTGAAATAGTACTTTAATTTTTTTTATCTGATAATCTTTGAGAAAATTAAAATAAAATTTTTGTATGAGTTGGAATTATTTCAGGTTATTGTTAATCAATATTATTATTTGAGTTATACTTTAAAGTCCTGTTCATAGACAGTTTTTTATTAGCCTAATTTTCTGCATGTTGATACTAGACATATAGAGAGTTATAGAGCCCCACAATGGCTCCTTCTGATCAGCGTGGAGTCGTATAACCCCCACTCTTGGATATATGGGTAAAATATGTCCTCACTTCAAATGATGAGACTTCTGAGCACCCAGACAGCCCTGGTGAAAATAACCCCTGCCACATGGACAGCCATGGTGAAGAAATTCCCTGCATCTGAGGACAGCTTGTTCACACTGAAATCCATCCATGCCTACAAGTATTCTCCTGATGTTCTAGCCGCATGAATGTTTGGATTTTGCTAAATAAGTGTTAACCTAGGGCTACTTGGGCATCACTGATAACATAGTTGACAGCTATCTGTGATACTATGTTTCACCAGAGCTGTACAGGCAAAAGAAACAACACCATCAGACACCAAGTATACGCAAGTTAAAACCTATTGTTCTGAAAATAGCATCTGTTTTACTAGACTATGTTATTTCCTGTTCATCTCTCTTTGTCCAATCCCATTTAAAAGTAAAAAAAAAAAATTGTAAAATAAAAACTAAACATCACACTATCAGCAGCATTTGATTCCGGGAACAGGTTTCACTTCATTTCGGAGGATAAATCATCTCTAAGGGCTATCAGTTAGATGCACACGGAATGTGTATTTACCAAGCTATTTAGACATTGCAGTTTCTAAAAGTACTGGCTGGATAACTGCACCCAGACCACTTCATTGAGATAAAGTAGTCCGCATGAATTTAGTGGTCCTTTAAAGAGGAACTATCTCTGCAAGAGGAGTAACAGCGACCCATTCAATAAATGCATTAACCCCTTAAGGACCAAACTTCTGGAATAAAAGGGAGTCATGACATGTCACGCACGTCATGTGTCCTTAAGGGGTTAAACACTATTTAACACTTACTGCAGTCAATAACGCAGGAAAGATAAGTAAAAAACATACTTACCTCCACTGCACTTCCGTGTTGCGTTGATCCCGCTGCCAGTCAGTGTCTCTGGTTTGCTCCAGCTTCTAATAAAACAAATTTCAGATGCTCGCACATCAATCCAAATTTTCTCTAACATAGCATTGCAAGCATTGACTAATATACATCCATAGCATGTAAATAGAAGCAAATTATTAAAAGAATTTAAAACAAAATAGTACAACCAATACCAAATTTTAGTTATTAGACTGTTCCTCTTTAACATTTGATAAGCAGTGGAAATCTCAATACCCCTCCTAGGCAAGCATCACAGCCAATGATTCACGGTAAGAGAGTAGCCTAGCAAATAAAAGAGCCTGCAATTCTTTTATAAAACTTTTATAGCCACTTAAAAATGCAGACAAGACAAAGAGGCCATATTTCAGAGGGAAAAAAAACTTACAAAAAAAAGACTATTTTCGCATTAAGAAAAGAATGTATACATTTAAGCAGTGATAAAATAAATCTTGAAAATCTGCTCTGTTTTTTTCTAGAAGTATTGCTTCACCAAACCATGTACATTGAGTTCACAGTTAGTCTGGACCCCCTCCAAAATGAGCAGCGCATGTTGATTCCTGTTTTTACTGGTCATTTGAAATATATTTAAAGTGTAACTAAGGCATAGTACAGCAAGTCAAGTACAGATCTGATAAAGATGAAGAATGATGGGTTTCTGTTACATTCCTTTTTTTTTTTTTTTTTTTTTTTTTATAAGTCCATATTTTCTTGCACACTGGAGTAATTGCTGTTTAACTAGAATCATAAAATGACAAATTCATCATTTTCCAGAGGAATATTGGACATTTTTTTTTTTTTTACTTTTGATATATTTGTTACAAGATTTATCTTCCAAACCAACTGCATAGTATACTACAAAAAGATGAACCAGAAATAAAATTATGCAATCTGTGTTGATATTTTTCAGTCGTCATTTTACTAACTATTATTATTGTATACTATTTGCTTTTTTTATGATATTGATACTATCTAACTAACCATTTTCATCACCATAGAGTGGAATCAATCCACAAATTACATTATATTGCCTTTTTTTTTGCATTAAGGTTTATATAGGTGCACTATCACTTTAACATTTGTATTAGCACCGAGTGAAAAAGGTCCTTGAATTCTAAATAATTAGGTAGAGAATGCCAGTACTCACTATAGGGGAATAGTGACATTAACCCCTTTAGTGACCAGATGGTTTTTCAATTTTCTTTACCGTTTTACCGTTAAGGACCAGGGCTGTTTTTACATTTCTGCGGTGTTTGTGTTTAGCTGTAATTTTCCTCTTTATCATTTACTGTACCCACACATATTATATACCACTTTTCTCGCCATTAAATGGTCTTTTTAAAGATACCATTATTTTCATCATATCATATGATTTACTATAAAAAAATATAAAATATGATGAATACATTTTAAAAACACACTTTTTCTAACTTTGAACCTCAAAATCTGTTACGCATCCTGAGTTTAGAAATACCCAAGAATAACATGTTCTTAGCTTTTTTTTGCAAGTTATAGAGCAATAAGTACAAGTAAACCATTTTTTTTTCAAAATTAATGTTACATTGTAACACTGATATCTGTCAGAAATCCCTGCATAACCCTTCACATGTATATATTTTTTAAAAGAAGACAACCTAAGCTATTAAACTTGGGGTATTTTGACTCTTTTCATGCAACCATTTTACCACCAAGCTATGCCAAATATAAAAAAATAAAAATAAATTGGTGATTTTTTTTGACACACATAGCAATTTCATACATGTATTGACAACTTTAAGGGATACTGCCAAAGAACACCCCAATATGTGTTCAGCAACATCTCCTGAGTACAGTGATACCACCTATGACAGTACAATCCGTTACTCCGTCAAGCATTCCCTTCTTCCCATAAAATAATATTCCCAATAATCCACAGGAATAAATATCGCCGGTATCACCAAATAATCCACACATGAGCCAAAGCTTAATGCTGGAACAGAACTTTACTGGAAGTAACAACAACAGGTATTCAAGCTACAGTTTTTTTTTTATGCCCTGCTCCCATGCAGGGGAGGGACACCCACGTTATCTACAGTAGCCAATAAAACAGACGTTACAGCCCACACAAAATCCTCCCCTCTGCCTGTGATTCAATTATCTTATACAATAGAAGATGCAATTATCACAGGAAGGAAAAATACAGTTTTTACAGCATATTCATAACTTCTAAAATATACATCACATTCACATAAAAATTATATATTCACAATCAATCCATTCAGGGGAACAACATATCAAAACATGGCATGAATCAGACCAGGGGTTCAGAAGTTAGTAAAGTATATTTTGGGGCCTGGCTGGCAGTATGGCTATCTGGCCCAAAACAGTTTTACAGAGTTTTCTCCTCTATCCTGGAGACAATGGGGAAAATAATCCAATTATATCCAGGGATAGAGGCAGACTCCATTGAGCACATGTTACCAGTAAAACACAAAAGGATACAAAAATACATAACTCCTATCATACTGAATTGAATGGGCCAAATCTCCCAGGGTCCATAGTCACAGGGCAGGAGGCGGGCAAGCAGTCCTCTCCAGGCACAAGTGGCGAAGGGCACTTCGTCACAGTAATAAATCCATGAATAAAGTAGCAGGGAGGGAAAGTACCGAATGAATGGAGGGTGATTCTTCACACCACCCATTTACAGGTGTGTCAGGTTCTCTGGGGGCTAAAAGACCTTATTTGGAGGGTGTGCATTCCAGTTTTCCAACTTGGAATTTTAGCAGCTGGTAATCATGCACCCAAGTCTTATTTGGGACATTTGTGAAGCCGGCCAATGTAATTTACCCCCATCAAACCATATATTTTTGAAAAGTAGACACCCTAGGGCAGCGATAACAAACCTATGGCACACGTGCACAGCTGGCACGCTGAGCCCTCTCTGTGGGCACGCAGCCATAGGTCACTGGGGGGGGGCCGCAATTGCCCCTCCGAGAGCTGATGCTCTATCCTGCAGGGCTGGTGCTATCCATGCTGGGTGCCTTCATGGACCACTGTACCACCATACACACACTTTTCCCCCACACACTGCACCTCCATACACACACTGCCCCCACTACACTCCCATACACACTCTGCTCTACACACACACACTGCTTCTTCTACACCCTCACACACACACTGCTCCATGCACACAGTGTTCCCACTGCACCCCATGTATACACTGCACTCCCACGCACACACTACACCCCTAGTTCGGACAACTGTATGAGTTGTTTTTTCTAAACTTACACCTCAGTATCAGGTTTAATTGCCGTGTTGGCACTTTGAGTTTGTATTGCGGTTTGGGCACTTGGGCTTGAAAATGTTCTCCTTCACTGCCCTGGTGGTATTTTAACAGTTTCCATGCACTAATGCTACCACCAGTCTTTGTCAAAGCTTTGGGTAGTCATTTTTCACACACATTGTACTTTAGGCATGGATTATCAGCTCCTGCTATGTGTTACTACCAAAGAACCCAATATGTTTTCAGCAACATCTCCTGAATACAGTGATACCAACCATGTATAGGTGTGTTGAGTTCTCTGGGGACTAAAATACCTTATCTGAAGGGTGCGCATTCCAGTTTTCCAACATGGAATTTACACATCTGGTCATCATGCAGCTATGTCCTATTTGGGACATTTTTGAAGCCGGCCAATGTAATTTACCCCCATCAAACAATTTATTTTTGAAAAGTAGACACCCTAGGGTATTTCAAATGGTGGTATTTTAACACTTTCAATGCACTAATTCTACCACCAGTCTTTGTCAAACTTTTAGGTAGTCATTTTTTTGTTATTTGACATCTTCTTTACCTATCTTCTTTTTGGGGGCCTCTTTACATATCCTGATTTATTTTCCTGACATGAACGTACATATATATGAAAAGTTGATGCCCCAAGGTATTGTATATGGAGTGTTTTAATGCCTTTGATGCGGTGGTAATTTTTCAATTTAAATTTTTTACACACACATTTGTGTGTTATTTAGGGGAGCCTGTTGTTGGTTATTGCAAGAAAACACTCCAGGTTGTTTTCTGCAAGACCTCCTAAGTACACACATGCCCCCATGCATAGGTTGAACTATAACATAATAAAAGGAAAAAAATCAAACTCAAGAACAGTAAACGTGACCTAAAAAAAAAACTGAACGAGAAATGTCAATTTAAAAAAAAAGAAAAATGAACCAGTGTGTGATATCGCTTGAAGCAGTCCCCAATGCAGAGTCCAGGCTGTCCAGGGCAATGAGAGCAGTAAAAGACTTCCCCCTTTCTCTTCCCCTTCTTAAAACAGACTCTCCATCTTTTTTTGAGGATTCTGCTGTGCCACAGTAGTGGGATTTTAAAAATAAAGTTGGTAGCCCCAACTCTGCTCTCTCCCATCACTGCCTGGGGAGCAGGTGCATCTTGGTACAAAATCCACAAAATGATCTGGAGCTGAAACTGTAAAAAAGTCAGTTTCATTCCGGGGTTTGCTTTTTTGAACAACAACAGGGTTGCAATCTGCATTGTTATTTTGTTTACTAAAGTAGTGTTTACTATCTTTGGACCTTCCGGATTTTATCTCAGAAGATTTTAACTGGAGGATCCCATAGTTCAATTTCCTAGACGGGGAAGGTACCAACTAAGCTTTATAGGATTGAGCAAATCTTCACTTTGCTCTCCTTTTGTGTACCTGAGCTGCTGAAATACAACGCTCTGAAATAAAACATCCCCAGCAACTGGCAACTGCTGCTCACCGGTGACAAGCCTGAGGATATCTCCTAACAGAGGACCAGCACTTATACCGGCATATCCATAGACGGGGATCATACCGTCCAAGCGAATACATCTTTATGTATTGTGTATTTCTTTCTTTTCATCTAATATGACCAGCAATGAAAATACTGCATTAGATTTCATTTTCTTGTCTTCTTATCATTTCATATCACCCTGTACTCAGTTGGATTTGAGGACATTGCTGAAGGCACTGCTTCCCTACATCACATTTTCACATTTATCTACAGCCAAAAGGAAGAGACTCTGGTTTGGGTAGTCCGAGCAGCCATTGCACAAATGCTAGAAATCCAATTTCTTCTATCCACGAGACACCCATGATGTCTAGGGCTTACCTTTGGATATTATAACCTAGTCTTAAAGGGCTATACACTGAATTTATATTTTTGAGATGTGTGAAACTGCATAAGCACTCCTGATTAGGTAAGCTCCTACTATATATCCCTTTTGGACTCCTCATATATATTTGTGATGTTTCTCTAGTTCCCTATTTAGCTGAGATCAGCACGTCTATTTTTGTATGTCTTGGGTTGGGTATGTGTAAGAATTTCCTAAATTCTTGAATTGTCCAATTACTATAAGAAGCAACACAGCATGACTTTGAAATTATGTCATATGATGCTTATTTTTCAGTAAAATGTACAGAGCAAAAGAACCAAGAAAGATAAATGAATGAGAGTGGAGGGGAAGGACTTTGCAGAGCGTGTAGAATTCTACGGTGATTATGATGATGATGGTGTGTGAGGTTCCCGAGCACTTCATGTAAGGGTCATCAAAGCAAAGCCATGCTGATTTATGTTTTTTACAATCTTTACTTCAAAGTTTAAAGAATTACAAAGTGGTAAAATAAAAAGAGTAAACATGAAAGTGAATGTATCCAAAAAGAAATACTAACTTCATTTATACAACAATATAATCAGTGTAGTACACGAGCAGATGCCAGCGGTATAGTAATAAACAGCAGTATAGTAAGAAACAAAAATAATAAATAAAAAAACTCAAAAAGAAAGAAAACAACTTAAAGGTAAAGCTCTAAATAAGGTTAGTTTGAAAGGGAAGAAAAAGGGGGAGGGTTAAGATCAAATTCATGCTGATAACAAGTGAGAAGTATATTCTACTATTTTTGCTGTAAACAATAAGGTGCTAGGTAGGCATGAAATGCACCGTCTTTTCTGTAATATTGTGATTAAGTTCATGTACCTAATGTCATTGCAGAATAATCCTTTAATATTGAAGAAGCATGACATAAAATGCATAAAGAAAACAAGACTTGGATACCATTGTTGGGATATTAAATTGCAGTAGTATATATCAACATCCCAATTTCGGCAAAGTGATTGTTTTACATTAGTGGGATTCATAGCAGCCCATAAACTACCCACTGCTTATTTAGAAAAACCTATCTGTGTTTGCAGAAGGTTGATCCAAATTGAAGTGGGCCACATGGCTTACATAACCACACCCTATAGATATCTTGACACTAGCGAGGCCTACAATTCAAGACATCCCTTTATTCGACATCACGATTTTAAACATACTCAAAGCAGCTCATGAGAAAAAAATGTGCTTTGTAAATGCTTTACACAGTATCTTTATTGCATTATTAGGAAAAGCTGTTCTAAGTGTTTTATCTAAATGTTTTAAAAGTCTTATGCTAGTATTAGTTTCCCCTTTCTTTTGAAAACAACCCCACCCTCGAAGTAATAACACTCATCAGATTCATGGAAACTTTTTTTTTTTCATAGCCTAAATAAACAAAAAATAAATCATATTCCATTAAAAAAAGTTCATATTTATTTTATATATGTTAACCAGGTTAACATCTGGAGTCAGTAGAATTTTTTTTCTAAAATTCATTTCCCATTTTCTGTTGTGAGATCAGTCGTAAGTCACAAGATCTTTGTGTTAACTTCGAGCTGGTTAACGTTTTGATGACAGATTGTCAGTTCTGCACTAAAGGCGTTTTGTTTAATTCTTCCCCCAGTTTAGTACTCTTGGCTTGTATGATAGGTGGATTTTAAAAACCATATGACACCAATATCCAGCTCAAACTTCTAGTTTATTTATACAATACAAACAGAGTTTAGAACTTGTCACATCAGAGTAAGGATAGTCTTTCATGAATTCACCAATGTTTATGCCGTATGAGACTTCGTTTGATTAATTAGGTGTGAAAGCAGTTTTTGATTTTCATCTTTCCTGTTGCATATCCTTAAAAATCTTTAATTTAAAGTCTACAATTTTGGATTTATTTTTATTTTTTGTGTTTTCATCATGTTTTTACTATATATTTAGATGGATATATAAACAGACCAACAAAGAAAAGACAAATGAAGGAGGTCCGACAATCCAATGATGATTGTTTGGATCAGACATTAAAGGATTGTCTGAAAGGTACAGTCAGGACACAATAACAACTTCATTAAAATCAATTTTCTATGGTGCCAGGAGATCCCTGCTGGTTTCTTACCATTTGTGAACAATTTTAACCCCTAAAGATAATGAATCAGCAGGGACATCTTGGCACCGTAACAGCTTTATTTTGATTATGTTGTTCCTTTAAGTCTTCAGCCAAACATAAAAGTTGCAATACTAATTATTACATTTAATAGAAGTTCATTCCACCAAAAAGATAGAATAATATATATAAAAAATATATATCACAGTGTGTGTGTATGTGGGGGCAGTGTGTTTGTATGGGGGGAGTTAGTGTGTCTTTGTGGGCGTAGGAGGGCAAATTCACAAATATATATATTTTTTTATATCCCCCCTCCCTGCTTACCTTTGCCTGGTTGGGGGGACAGTACTAACCCCTGGTTGTCCAGTGGAGAATCCCTGGCGGTCCTAGTGGTGAGAGTGAACTTTAGCCTGCAGCTCAGGCTATAGGTCACTCTCGCGAGATTCAGAGCATTGACATGGTAACTGCGGCAACACTCCGAGCTCGCGAGTGGAGAACCCGGCAGAGCTGTGGGTTAGAGCTCCCCGGGTCCGCTCTCCCTCCCCTGCTGGTTACCAGCATTACACTGCCAACGGGTCAGAGAGGGTGATCTATGATTTCCCCTCCGGTCCTGCAGAGCCAGCAGAGGAGAGGTAAGCAGGGTTCATGATGCTATGATCATATGAGCATAGCACTGGGGAAAAAAATTGCGGCGGCACACATTTTGGGGACCGCTGGTCTAGACAGTTGACTAGAATGTTACAATAGCACTTCATGAACTTAGAACAGCATTTTCCATTATTAGATGGCATATGGTTGTGCCTGTGTGTTACCAGACAGGTGGCTCTACTTCCAAACCACTTTTCAAAGCATTGGTTATTCAACCAGTGCGGAAATGAATAAATCCCTTCTATTATTTGTTTAATCTATTACTATCTAACAGGCAGAAATCCTATTAATTCCAGAGTAGAAATCAACTGCTCTGACAGTTGTTCACAATTAAGGTTATATGCAGACATTTTATATTTTGTGTTGTGTGTATTTTGGTTGACACACTGCCAAATGGTTACATCACTATGATGAAAATCCATGACTAAGACCCATAATGTCATGTTTATCATTCCATTTACTGTGGATTTCAATAATTTTGTTGTAAATGTTAATCACTTCACCACAGGAAAGAACAAAATAAAGTGATTGCTTGTGCCTTCGAGGACAGGTGGACTTGGCTAGAGAGCTTTACATTTGCTGAAGAGGGCTTGACATAGAATTGAGTCCTGTTAGAATTAAATTCTCTTTGATATGTTAAGTCATACTGGGGCAGAAATATCATCCTGTTGTCCTGTAATAGGGCAGTAAACAGTATATATCAAACTTAATATTTTTATTTCCACTACATATGTAGCTTTCGGGATTTTATTTACATCACAAAAATATGTAATAATATGGATTTGTGGTAGTTCAGAATAGTTACTTTTGACAGAAGAATGTTCTTGCTTACTTCATTATTTACCAATGATTATATTAGGATTCTGTATGGAAGGATCAGATGTTAAAGATTCTGCCATTCGGTATGTTAACCCATCACTCTTCGATAATTGAAAATCAGGTCAATAAGGTGTTTGTAAACAGCACACTATGGAGATTCAAATTTGTTTAGGTTCAGAGCATCTAATGGCATCGAATAGTAATGGTCTCTGTTTAATATGTTAGTCTCCTTGTCACATGTGGGAATGCTAGATTGCAGTCAATGACAAGTTGCAGATAACTGATATCGTAAAAAACCTACTGCTAACTTTCCATATCTCTTAGTCAACTCGGCAACACGAAATAAAAAAATAAAAACTCGACAGGGTATTTTGGAGCCCATAGCTCCAAGGAGAGGGAGCAGATTATCCACACGTATGTTGCTGACACAGGGAATGCACCATGAAACTCTGTCATGACCATTCCATGAGGGTCCACCATGCCACAGATGCATGGTGTATCTTGTACATTCCACACGTATGTTGCTGACACAGGGAATGCACCATGAAACTCTGTCATGACCATTCCATGAGGGTCCACCATGCCACAGATGCATGGTGCATCTTGTACATTCTAGGAAACTAATTTGATGAAGGTTTAAAAATTGTAATGCACTTCAAATGGTAACCAACTAAATTTACCAGAATTTTATTTGATGGACATTATATTTATTTGCAGGGTGTATTGTTCCAAATTGATTTGCTTTGAGAAATACTCAGGTGAAAGTACTGCTTTAATGATGTTTTCAAAGTAATTAAAGAGAACGTGGCATCTTTATTTAGGTATAGCTGTGTTTCAATTTAAATTCTGTGTGGCATTTCTATGAATGCATACTTAATTAATAGCAGGTGGAGACACTGTACTAAAAAAAACATTAGCCCACATCGTCAGATCTTCTGACTTCAGAACCATTGTGAAGTCCATACCACACAGAAACATGCAGCTGAAAATCATGAATTAATTACATTTACAGAATGATTACTTTGGATTTAACTAATTGATCACTAAATATATCATGTGATGTAAGGTTTTTAGTTTTTTGGTTTTTTTTTGAACATCTGTGATACAGCCATGGTATGCTTATGTGAAATAAATTGCAGAATAACACATACTTCTTGCTTTATTTATTCAATGTAAGGTTTGTATAATCAAAGGCATACCTAGGGTACATTCGGGGCGGTAATGTATTTTGGCACCCACCCCTAAAGTGTACATTTTTTTTTGTGTCTCACTCTTCCGCCCCCCCTATTAGGTGAATTAAACGTTAATATTTACATTTATATTCTCACATTCACATACATACACGTTCATATTAACACACTTAAATGTATATGTACACTTACATTCATATACACACACTGACACACACACACATTCATATACTTATATACTGTCACTGTGCCGATCGGCAGCTCGGTATGACTGCACCTGATCAGTGCGGTCACGCTGTCTCAGTGCACAATCGGCACCGCGATGTGACCACAACTGATCGGTGCTGTCACACTAAAGGAGGGGGAGGTTACTCACCTTATCTCCAGTGCCTCTCCCTCCATGCAGCTCCTATGACAGCGGCCAGGTCCAGCGTTAGGAAGGATGTGAACATGCGTGCGCCGTCACGTTTTCGCCGTGCACGCACGTTCTGGGGTCATGGGACCCAAATTAGCAAATAGCAAGATTTACTGGGTTATTTAAACCCAAACATGCAGTTGTTCAGTGCCCTGTCATGGTTTCATCTTGTTGGTTATCCGAGAGCACGTTCCTGTTACTGATCTTGACTTGGCTTGACCTTTCGTATCTCTGGTTCCCTGACCCTTTGGCTTTGTTTATTCCGTATTTGTTCATTTCTGTGTTCCTGACCTCGGCCTGTTACTGGTTATTCGTATACGTTAAATCTGGCCATTTTAAGGCCAGCTAATACGTTGTTACTGTTTGTTATTTTGTCTGTATTGGACTTACTTCTGCGTGTTGGGCCGCTGGTTCGTCATGACACATACAAACTCATATCCAAA
The DNA here is from genome assembly GCF_036172605.1 of Pelobates fuscus. Lineage (NCBI taxonomy): Eukaryota > Metazoa > Chordata > Amphibia > Anura > Pelobatidae > Pelobates > Pelobates fuscus. Next base: position 38,325,852 of record NC_086319.1, on the reverse strand, counting down.
CACACACACAGAGATTCATTCACACATACTCATATACACACTCATACAGACAGACTCATACACACAAATTCATATACATAGGCACATTCATACAAATTTATATACACACATATACATACACTTATAAACACAGATACTCACATAATTATATATAAATAACAATATCTTGTATTTATATATTAAAATGTGCCTTTATCTCAGTAAATGTACACATATTGCCTAGTTAAACTAAATAATGCATTTGTGTTTTAATAAAACATGTCATATATAATAATTGTATAATATTTAAAAATATAAAATATTCTTTGCTCCTTCTCCCTTTTTTCCCTACTATTGGTTATTTCTCACTTACTTCCACAAGACTCTTTCTCTAAAATAGAGGCGAAACCAACTGCCAATTCTCACAGCTAGGACCCGACTAATGTAACTCCATTCGCACCTATGCTGTGGTCACCACATTAACCTCCAATGTTGGTCTGCTGCTGTGTAAAGCAGGTGCTGACTGAGCATTGTTAATTATTTTCTCCATTTTTATCTAACTACCATACCCGCTTCTTTTAGTCTCTCATCTATATGTCACCTTCAGTGCCTTCAGTGCTTCTGAATGATTAGATATACCTCGCCTGCTTTCAGTAATGGGTCTTACCTGAGACCATTGAGCCTCCCATCTCTGGCCTTTAGTTTATGGATCTCTCCTGATCACACCCCTCTCCCATGTCTCCCATACCCCCACTGTGACCAAAAGCACCACTAAACTCTTGTAATTTACTCTGTGGTCCACATGTCTCCTTAATTGTCCCCATCCGACCCTCCTCCGGGTACTAAATTAGCAGTAAAACCCCAGTTTTCCATCTTCCTGCTCCGAGTGGAGGTTTAAACCACCTCTTAGTTACTCTTTCACTATAAAATCTATCCAAAGCCTGCGTTAACCTAGTACTTAGGAATATCAGTTTGAATGCACTATGTTCCCTGTCAATTGTATGATGCTACTGTATGGTGGCTGGTGTTCTTTACTGTCTCTATGATTTGAATTCAAAATAAAGAATAAAGAAAAAAAAACTATTCAATAGTAAATTTAAGCAGAGTACCCTACAAATTATCTCTAATATAGTCTGGAATTTAGCGGTCCAAATGGTTGAAATGTGGAACTGAATTATGTTGGAAAAATAGAAGTTGGTTCAATCAAAGTGTGTAACCTTTGGTTGGATCAAATTTGCAGGTAGACTGTGGCCATTTCTTTTCAAATACTGTTTTATTGTTTTTAAGAAATAATAATAAAAAATAACAATAATTATACCGATTTGTCAACATTTTAAAACATCAATAATATGTAAGAAGCATAGTATGCGGACATTGACATGACAAGAAAAAGGATCTTTAATATGAGAACATGCCAATAAGATATATAACAGCATTAAGATCAGAGTCAAAAAGAAAAAAACATAACTAAAAAGAAGAAAAAACTTAATAAATTTCACATCCATAAAATGATATTAAATATAAATGAATGAATGAGTCAAACATATGACAAAAGAAAATATTTTGGTCAGGTGGAAATATTGTCAAGCTTAAACTTACTCCGCATAACCTTCTCCCACTCAGACCAGTCATGTCTGAGCAGTACATTAGTTACAGATGGTACCCTAAGAGCAAGCTAGCATCTTTTGTTTTCAAACAAAACTAGTAAAACATCTTTGACAGAGGGAATGATAACTGATTTCCATTTTCTTGGTATGATTGAAGTAGCCGAGATAAAGAGGTGGCCTAGCATTATTCTTTTATGTGCAGATAAATTGTTGGGAAAACGTTTGAATAAACATAATCCAGGTGTTAAGTCTACATGGAATTCAGTGAATGTTACGAACAATCAATTCTAATTTGTTGCCAATAGCTAGCTAATGGTATAAAGTACCAATCTGTCCACATCCTCTTCAACATAGATTAGATGTGAAAAAATATAGAAAAGGGGTACTTCCTAGGTAAATAACCAAATAGGGAGTACCCGGGAGAAAGGGTTAATGGGGTGGCAAAAGGGCATAACCCTGCATAAAGCACAGAAAAGATTAAAGAAATGAAGGATGTGATCACCCGATGGAAAAAACGGGACGCTGCTTGAAGGTGATCAGACCGTTTTTTCCATCGCGTGATCACATCCTTCATTTCTTTAATAGATTAGATGTGGTTTCCAAATGTGAAATACAACGGGTACCATCTTTCAATGCTAGAAATGATAAATGCCAATCTTCCACTGTGAATACTTCACCCAGGTCACTTTGTCATATACGGTAGTTTTAAAACTACTTCGCCTGCAAAAAAAGCATAGCACAAGGAAATAGTTAGTTGCTGGCCAGGATCTGAGATATAAACCTTTTCTAAATTTGATCATTTCAATTTTCTAGAGCTCAGATCCTGATAGGAAATCGGGAGAGGTGCTCGCTAATCTTTTCAACCAATCTCCCATGTGCAGGGGTGTCAAAAATACTCAATCGGAATTTCTCTTGTAGCTGTTCAAAAGGTAAAAAGGTGGAAGCCAAAAACAGGTCATTAAGACTGTGGCCATTTCTAATACAAATAGAAAGGGTTCATTCCATGGTTGGATATGTTGTAACTGAATAATTAAAACATAAAAGAATAGTTTATAAAATGTAAAATATACGATTATATATATATATGTAATATTGTACAAAAATACTGGCACTCCAGGATTTGGTAGATAAATCTTCTTTATTCACGTAGATCCAAGTGATCCACTTGGATCTACTTTAATAAAGATGATTTACCTAACAGATCCTGGGGTGCCGGTATTTTTGTGACCAGAGCACCAGGTACTAAATATTTTAAGTTGAAGTGCAAGAGCTTTGGATAAAATATATGAAATGAAATAAAATAATATTTACTCAATATTATTTCATTTCATATATTTACTCAATATTATTTCATTTCATATATTTTAACCAATGACTGCTTGCACTACAAGTGGGTAAATATAGTAGATTTATGTGTTTTGCAATTTAGTGAATAACCCCAAATAAGTGTTGCTTTTTGTTTGTGTGTGTCAGGGTGCATGTGTGTAAATGTCGGTGTGTGTGTACGTGTCGGTGTGCATCTATATGTGTGAATGTATCGGTGTCTATATGAATTTGTGTGTATATCTATACAGATATACAACCTAGAAATTTTGACTTGAGGTGCCTTGGAAAAATACTGAAATATTAAGGGCGCCTTGAACCTAAAAAGTTTGGGAATCACTGGTGTAAACACTGATTCTAGTCAAAGTTCCAATAAATATAAACTTAATTTTATCGATAATTTACATTCCAGTGAGTGGTTGTGTAGGCAGGACCCCAGTGCACTGCTTTGCCTGGGGGCCTCTAATGCTGTTAAGATGACCCTGGAAAGGAATTATGGGAATCATGGGATGCTAATTGCATCACTTGTGGGTAGGATTAGGAAGGATTCGTGAACAATGGTTTCATCTTTTTCGTAACTCCATGTTGGCTGAGGAGAAAGAAGAATTTTATGTAAGTATATCTTGTAATCTCTGCACTTCCCCAACACAATGTATACATCGAACACTTTACTACACATGTGAACCTGTCATTTACAAACTAATGTTGTGTAGTGCACATGAAAACGTGTTTTTGGTCCAAAATAATAGGATCCTTATAGTATTTGTCAGGGTACCATGGACTTTACCTCTAGCAGCTATTTTCTTGAGGCTCATGAACATGACTTCTGCTTAAATAATCAAATTCAATAGGATCATATCCCTAAGAGCAGATACAAACTCATGCCCCAATTCACAAGTACACGGGAGAAAGTCCTGTCAGAAAAGGGATGGGAAAAGAGAAACGTTTTTTTCACATCATTCTTTAGCCTTTGAAGGCACGCAGGAAATTGCCCATAACCTATTGGCAAAATATTACCACTCCTTATATAGATTCAATGAGGTAAGTTTATGTCCAGATACTAAGGGCAGAAGATGTGGGGAAGATAATGGCACACTAATCGATATATGTAGACTTGTGCAAAAATGTGTTGTTCATAAAATGCCTATCAATCAATACTGAAACTCATTGATTATGAATTGTTCTTACCTGTACAGGTTCAACACAGGTACAATGATTCAGAATAGATTTGTTGGACGACAGGCTGGAATTTGATGTAGATGAACCGACTCAATATTTTTTTTGCAAATTTCTAATATATCATATAATTACAGTTTTTTAACCCTACACTGGCACGTGATTAGATGATAACCTCATATCACAATTATTCCACACACAAGCTCCCGTCACTTCCAACTCTATGCGATAACATCATGTTCCAAAATCCCATTTTTTAAATCTTTTTTTGTCATCCTCCTTTTGCGCCGAGGTATGTTGAAGAATTATCAAAAAGTTATTGAGGGACTTCCCTCTCTCTTTACTCATCAAGTGTTATTGTATTTATTTTGCAGAGACATTATTTGGAAACATTGTTATTGTTTGAACATTTTTAATGTGTACATATGTACAGGTGATACTCAAAAAATTTGAATATCGTGCAAAAGTTCATTTATTTCAGTAATGCAACGTAAAAGGGGGAAACGAATATATGAGATAGAAGCATTACATGCAAAGCAAGATAGTTCAAGCCGTGATTTGTCATAAGTGCAATGATTATGGCTTACAGCTCATGAAAACCCCAAATCCACAATCTCAGTAAATTAGAATATTGTGAAAAGGTGCAATATCCTAGGCTCACAGTGTCCCACTCTAATCAGCTAAGTAAGCCATAACACCTGCAAAGGGTTTCTGAGCATTTAAATGGTCTCTCAGTCTGGTTCAGTAGGAATCACAATCATGGGGAAGACTGCTGACCTGACAGTTGTGCAGAAAACCATCATTGACACCCTCCATAAGAATTGAAAGCCTCAAAATGTAATTGTGAAGGAAGTTGGATGTTCCCAAAGTGCTGAATCAAAGTACATTAATAGTAAGGGAAAAAGGGGAACGTGTGGTATGTTGGGGTGTTACTTGTCTTTTTTGAATGATAGTGTGCTATATTCTTTTAACAAAAATAAATAAATAAAAATAAATAGTTTGCATTTAAATCTAATATTATTCCTTATGTTCTAGTTTACATTATTCTGAAGTATGATGCATCTATGTGTCAATTTATAACTAGAGTTTTGCATGCACAAAAATAGCTAAAATATGGTATTTCAATCTGTCTCTTTGCTCATTCATAGGTGGAGGTATTCATAATGTGATAGGTGTGGGGCTTGAATTTAAACAATATAAATAAATGCATGCATAGCAACAGCTACTATTTTATAGAAGCCATTTACTTAAACTATTGCTTATCCCTTTGGCATTTGCACATCAGAGAAGACTAATATCTCAGGAATGTATCAAGCAACTCTCAAATGGTTAAACAGATTTCATTTGAAAAGAAATATGCATAAAACACAAATGTATCCAGCATGGCATATGCCCCACCTGTCTATACCCTTCCCCCTTTAGAAAAGCTTTCTATTTATAAACTAGTGTGAATTCTGCCATTCATCAGTCATATTTTCCTTGGCATACATAGCAAGATTCTTTAAGAAAGAAAGAAAAAACTTCCTTAGTTCAAGAGCCCGTTTAAATTATACATGTTGTTTGCCAGCGTTAGACTTGTAGAATGTTCACCATTAACAAAAATAAACTTTTCAATAAAGTCATTTTTATATATTTTCTTTTTATAAATTAAAAAAAAAATCAACATCTTAAATGAACGATAATAGGGTTTACTTGATTAACAAATATAGTAACCTCTGAATGACCAGTGACATATATCATAAGAAATGTCCCCAAAGGACCGGTGACATATAAGTGTATCAAGGTATTGAAATGATTACAGTCACAGTGCAGGAAAACCCTGATCTTAGCATATCAGGAACCAGAACAGTTAGAATTTGACATTCGCAAATTAGTTTGAGCTGGATTCATACTTAATCATAATGATTGTAAATATAGTTACAGCTCCCATTCCATCAATACCCATCATCCCCTTAACAGGACCCTATGGGCACCAAAACTACTTTATTTCATTGAAGGGGTCTGGGTGCAGTGTTTTAACATTGCAGGGTTAAGACTATCAGACAGCCACTAGAGGCGTTTCCTGCGATTTCACAGAGTTTAACTTCATGAAAAGACTCTGGATGTCCTCACGCTATGGATGAGGATATCCAGCGACTTCAAATCCTCCGTAGGAGAGCATTAGATTCCCCTTGCAATGATGTTGGAGGAGGCGGTGCTAGAGCCAGTGCCAAAATATATTCTGCCCAAATTTTTGAAATTCACTAACATTTCACCTTGAATTCCTAACAATTCGCACATCAGTGAATCACCTTTTCAAGGTTATTTACTGAACTGGGAATCGTGGAGAATTGACAAGGAAATTTCAAATTTTAAGCCAAGATAACTGAGCTAAAAAATATCAGTGTTTTCTGTTTCAACTGGCCCTGTGTTTGCAATTCCACAGTTAATTCCTGATTATTCCCAGTTTAGCAAATAACCCTATGGGTAATATTAAGGGGCCATATGTATAGTGAGATCAGCAGAAAAAAATAAGTCACATCAGCATCATGTATCACAATTAATTATAATATAATGAAGTCTGATCATGGATATTACTACCCCAGGGATTGATGCACCTGTTATCCTATCAGTAAACTGGTAAATAGAAATGAGATGCTCACTTAGCTAGTTACTGCCAGCTACTTGGTTGTCATAGAATGCTTATGTAAGGGAAGCATTTGCAAGTAAGTGAGATTAGGACAAAAAACACATTAGGTATGGATGGTTCTTTAGGTAACAGCATTTTATACAGCAAGCATTGTATTTTAGTCCCTTTAAAAGAGACATAAATAAAGTACATCTGAAGTTTATATCATTGGCACAACTCCGCAAAAAGACAATTTAAAACCAGATAAAACATTCTTCGTAAAAAAAAAAAAAAAAAAAAAAAAAAAACTAAGACCTTAACAAGCGAAGGAACACAGTTCTTGATACAATAATTTAGTTAGAATACTGTAAAAAAAATTCTAAATTTGATAGTGTTGCATCTTCCAAACAAATAAGTTTGTTTTCTTATTTCACCCCTTTATGTAAAAGAAAATAATGAATGCAAGGTGAATATTGTCAAGTCTACGAAGGAGTAATGAACAAGCCCCTGTTAGAAACTTTTCGACACCTACACTGAAATATCGGATCTCATTTTACCATTGCAGGGAATGTTGGCATATTTTGATAACAGAAGTCTATATTTTCTGTCAATCAATTATGATTACCATAAGGAAACCATTGTCGTTTCCGTCAGCATACACAGGTCCAATTACAGTAGAATAATAATAATGGTAATAATTATAGGGGTTTAAAAAAAATACATGAATGACAAACAAATCAAAAATTACAAGTGTTATATACATAACCGATTCGTGTGCTATATTTGCATTATAATGTACTGTCATGAACTATAAGAAATGTCAGGGATCCAGAAATATATTTAATGAAAAGTTCACATTGTTAATTGCATATTTGAAGAAGAACTAAGACTGCAATACATCATAAAATTATTGTGCCAAAAATATATTTTGTGTGGTTACATGCTCTAATTAGACATATGAGCATATTAAAGAACAGTTATTTTTTTTTTCCTAAGGACTTATAGAATATACTATAAGTCATAGTATAATCATTTTAATATGCTCTGATGGTTTTGGGTAATGATAGACTAAGCAAGCTTAAATAGACTTCCCCGGGACTGCTCGTTAACAATATGAAGTTATTACAGCTGAAATTCATCTCCAGCTCTTTAAACAAATTCATATTGTCTTGAGAAAAATTAAGACATCCCACGGGACATCATTAAATTTGACAGCGTGTTTGTGCCATATGGCTAATATTGGAAGCAATACAAACCACATGAATGGCTAAACAGATGGAATTAAGGAGATAGTAAGAAGAATGTATTTACATCTACGCAAGCACTGATAGGTACCAAGTCAGTTAGGGAGATCTGAGTCAGAATAACCAGTTTACATAACAAGTAAAATAACAAATGTATTAATAGAATATATATTATAAATATAGAATTATATGTATTTTATGCTGTATTTATATTATTATGGTTTCCACTCATTTATGTTCTACCCCTGAGACCCAATTCTAGTGCTCTGATTACAGAGAGGTTAATGATAAAAAAGAAAAATTGGGATAATTAAAAACGCTGAGGTTCTGCAGATTAAATACTTGTATTTTTGTTACGATCAAGCTTTAATGTATTTGTTTTAACTTTACATTTTTGTTTTGCATTAATGCAGTTCACTTACACTCAGACCCAGTGCAAGGATTTTTCTTGCAATGCAAGAAGATGCATTTTGTTACCCCCTTAATGCCCCTCACACTATCCTCGCCCTGATACTAAGGTTCTCATACAGAGATATCATAATCAAGTTCCCCAGCATTCAGGGTGTCTGTGGGAAGGTTGCACAATCATGACTCCCTCACCCACAAGACACATAAACAAGGTCAGATTTGTGACCATGGGGAGAGAATTTGGGGAGTGATACATAGCTTTAGAAATAAGGCCAACTAATACTAAATTCTCCTCGGCCTATATGATATTTTTGCCTTGGTCTTGGGACATTTTAAGTGTAATTTTTTTAACATTATAGACGCTTTGATGTTCTTTTTGTGAGAAATTACATTTCTCTTGCAACTCTACCTTACAGCTCAGACTTGTAGAGAATGCATGTGATGATTGATGTATACAGGAAATGGCCACTTACTGTAAAACATAACTACAGTTTAAAGTTCCTAATGTCCTCTTTGGAGCATCTCTTTCCTCAGGTAATGTCACAATGTGGCCATCTGTCCTTCACTCATTAATGATGATACTCATGAACTTATGATATGAGTAATTCCTTAGAAAAAAATAATCCTTTTCTTTATCTTCTGTTTTGTATATATATTTTTTATTAAAGCAAGAGACATGAAAGATATACATATATATGGTTTGAACATACACAGAGAATGAACATAATACGTGGTGTTAGTACATAACAGACAGTAAGTAGATAGTAAGTAGATAGAAAGTAGATAAGTAGTATATAAAATAATATAGAAGAAGTCATGTCAGTCCATTTGAGAATTGTTTTAATGGATTTGAAATGAGGAAAAAAGTCTGATATATGACACCATACAATCTCCAAAATCCTCACAATTATCATGTAATGGGTGAAAACAATAAAAATGTGCAAATCTGCATAATTTAATAATTTGAGTTTTCCCTGAATAGCCACCTCTTCTCAAAAAAATTTTTTATCCTATGTTTATGGGCCTCCCAGGCATCTCATGGTCCAAAAATAATGCTATGCTAGTTTATTTAAAATGAAAAGGACTTAGTGTTGGAGGGTTAAACAGGGGTAGGCCAGCATGAAAAGGATTTTCTGCAGAACTACGTAAGCCAATTCAAATCCCAAATGTACTTTCATCCTATACATAAAGATCTAAAAAAAAGGTTCACTTGTATTACCCACCCTATATGCCCAGAGTGTCAGTCAGGGTGTGTGTAATTCTTGAAATTCTTATTGTTAAATGCAAAAAAAAATGTTTGGCTGAAGCCCCACTACAGTCACCAAAACTACTACAGCTTGATGCAACCCTGAAGGCTTTTCAATGTAAACACTGCCTTTTCAGAGAATAGGCATTGTTTACATTGCTGCCTTGTAACACCTCTAGTGGTAGTCACTTGGGTGGCCACTAGTCGTGCTTCCTAGTCTAGTGCTGTGCACTGCACGAAGATGCTGACATTTCCCATGGGAAAGCATTGGATTGGCTGAGATCCTCAAGATTAATGATCTCAGTCACTGAGGTGAAGTCAGCCATGGTGATACCGGCGTAGCATGGGAGAAAAGGTAAGTTTAATATCTTGTGAGTGTGAGTTTAACCCCTTAAGGACCAAACTTCTGGAATAAAAGGGAATCATGACATGTCACACATGTCATGTGTCCTTAAGGGGTTAAAGGAACAATCTATGCCCTATTACCACAAGAGTGCAAGTAGTAATAGGGCATAGTGGTCAAACCATTTGCTAACACTTTGATGACTTTCCTGGGATCCCCCGGGTGATGATTGTTTCTTTCCCTGAGAATCAGAAGCTCCTACACAAAGCTTTTGTTAGCTTTCCTATCTTATTAGTAGGGTAGTGTGTGTGTATTTGTCGTAAAATAGTATGAAAACATGCTGTGAATAATATTTTTTTTCTAAAAATTACAAAATAATTTGAAATTAGAAGAAGCCTGGGTAGCTATTTTTATTTTTAAAAAAAAATGTTCATATAGTTGAGCTAACCTTCAAGTCATTTTTTTTTTTTTTTATGTAAATGAAAATTATATTGATGAGACTTGGCAAGACATAGAATCAAGATGATACAAAGGTCTTAATGAATGATACCAAAAAAAATAATTAGTTAAAATACACTCTTCAAATGATGATGTCATATTTTGCCATAATATCGATATACTGTAAATCTAGATTTTTTTTCTGTTACACCATCATAAATATATGGGATAAGGTTGATCAAATCAGTGAACACCATTGCCCTTAAGGGGTATAAGTGGTCTGCAACAATATCTAGGTAGGTGGCAAGTGTCAAAGTAACATCCACTTGAACGCCAGGACCCAAGGTTTCCCAGCAGAACATTGCCCAGGGCATAACACTGCATTGGTCGGCCTGCCTTCTTCCCATTGTGCATCCTGCTGTCATCTCATCCTCAGATAAATGCTGCACATGCACCTGGCCATCCACCTGATCTAAAAGAAAACGTGATCCATCAGACCAGGCAACCTTCTTCCATTGCTCTATTATCCAGTTCTGATGTTCACGTCCCTGTTAAAAGGACTTTTGATGGTAAGCAGGGCCCTCTGACCGGTTTGCAGCCATGCAGTCCATATGCAGCAAACTGCAATGTACTGTTCTGACAACTTTCTGCTATGGCCAGCATTATGTTTTTCCGCAATTTGAGCTACAGTAGCTCTTCTGTATGATCGGACCAGCCGGGCTTGTCTTCTCTCCCCTCTTGCATCAACGAGTCTTGGACATCCATGATCTTGATGCCGGTTCACCTTACACTACTTTTGGTAGGTACTAATCACTGCATACTGGGAACACCCCAAAAGACTTGTTGTTTTGGAGATGCGTTGACCCAGTTGTCTAGCCATCACTATTTTGTCAAAAACACTCAGATCTTTTCGCTTTACCATTTTTTCTGCTTCCAACACATGAAATTCAAGAACTGACTATTCACTTGCTGCTGAAGATATCCCACCCCTTGACAGGTACCATTGTAACAATATAATCAATTTTATTCACTTCACCTGTCAGTGGTTTTAATGTTGAGGCTTATCAGTGTACGCGTATCATAAAATAACAATTTGCCATGTTGATTGCCAAATAAGGATACCTAAAACAATGTATGTATCCAAATACAAGAACTAAATATTCATAATGGCTAAATTCAATTTTCACAGAAAAATAAGTTGCAAGAGACAAAAGCAAACATGCTCTTAACCATTCACTACAATGCACTTTGAAAAAGAAATATTAAAATTAACATTTACTTGAAACACAGGAGGAATTGCTAGCATATTTAACAAATTACTCTGATCGCTTTCTGGAATGCTAATATAATGCTAGCAGAACTTGTGAGGGTGTGTGAGGCTGTATGGACTAAATCTTGTTCTGCAAAAAACGAAAGAGTCAAAATATGTATACTCATTTCTGGAAGGGAAAGGTTCAGAAGCTTGCTCTAGTGCTCAAACCCACTCAAGGACAGTGTTTTGTTTTTATCTTACTATGTCTGTTTGGAAAGGATATGTATACCATTATCATATCAGTCATGTTGCAGTCAAACCAGCTGCTTAGAACCAAATGCCACGCAAGTCTCCCATTCAATGTAGTTACACAGAAATCTATACCAAATGTTAATAGATGTATCCAGTGATATTCAAGCAGAATTCTTATTTTCCAGTGAAATTCAATTAAAATATCACACATTCCATCACTGTCTAGCTTCTCCCAGTTTCCGGGATATGAGTGATTGTAGCACAAATTAGAAAAAGCATTCTGAGTTATTCTATAAATCTTAATAAAACAGAAATGGTCATCGTTCAATACAGATGAAATATAGACATTTTTTGAATACTTTCATGAGCATTTTCTCTCTGAAGATTTTTTGTTTAATTTTAATAACCACATTAAGTCTTAGATTACCCTTCCATTTCAACAAGCTTTATTCATGGCATGTACAGTTATCTGTAAGCTTTTATGATATCTCAGTGTCATTTATATCATTTCATAATGTTCCACACAACTCTCTGTCCCAAAACAGAAACAAATGTTTCATCCCTAGCAATAAAAACAGTGCTAGCCATCATTGCATGGAACCGCACTGATCACAGGAAGTAGGAAGTATGAGGCAACTTTGTTAAACAGGATGTAATGTAAAGTGGCAAAAATATACGTAACTCTTGAGAAATTGCAATAGTAACACACTATATATAGCCTATATATTAATTCTGATATATTAACAGTATGCCAGCCACGTGGTGAGACATTATTTTAAAAAGTTAGATGCAGGTTCTAGGCTATTTTCAGTGACCATTAATTTAATCTAATCTATTAGTTTCTTTGAAACGCTTCTGCTTCACTCTTCTCCCGAAATTAAACACAATGATTTAATTTTGAAGTCCGGGAATACTTTAACATAGGTAAGTCCTATCTGATACTGGATTATTTAAGGAATATCAGGAGTTTGCAAAGCAATAGATACCAACGTGTTACTTTTAATAACGAATTTTCTAGGTTATGGGTAGAATATTAAATATTTAAGAAGGTGGCGTGATTAACACTAAGGCGTCTCATAGGTTATAGGTAAGTCATTAATTAATAAAGAAGGAAGAATAATTACTTCTAAGGAGCCTACGAGGTTAAAGGTTGGCTCTTTAATAATATAGCAGGGATTAGTGATTACTACTAAGGATTGTCCAAGGTTACAGGTAACTAATTCAATAATCAAGAAGGTGTTCTATCAAACAGAACCCAGGAACAATGAAACAAATATGTGGAAACAATTAAGTAATCCTTAGTGAATGAAGATTGGTAGATATAAAAATTAGAAGGGTTTAGAAATCAAGGTTTGGAAAATGGCATGAAGAAAGCTGGACACAACTATATTTCAGAGTATATTTCAAAGCTTGCATCCTTAACCCCATTACGGCCATACAACTCCCCACCCCTTAAAAAAATAGATAAAAACAATAAACAATAAAATATAAAGTTAGCTTTAGTGGAAAGCTATATGTGCAAACTATTCGAAACATTGGATAAATAGCACATACAATGGGGGGGGGGGGGAGGACTGCTGAATACTGCAAATCAGAATCAAGTACATTGACAAAAAAAATAATATGTATTTTAATTATTTTCCATTTGTAGAAAAATGATGGATATAAGGATATAATATAGCAGCAAATACATAATTTATGTGGATAGACTCAGAATGTTCAGAAACAATGAAATTAATTTTAAATATACAATATGTATACCAACATTAAATGATAAAATACATTTTGAAGTGTCTTTTCTCTCTTTTTTTTAAGGTTGTATTTATAGCTAGCTGTATTATCATCAGAATTTGACAAACAGAAGTAGAATCTACAGTCAAATACAAAAGGTGGGTGAAGAACATACTTTGCCCTGGCCTTTAGGATAGACTTATCATTTTTCTCTAAGTCTGCCTTTTGCTTCCATATCTATAAATTTCATCCTATAGCTGTATATTTTAGACTTTTCCTTTGTCACAAACATGTCTTGGACAGACCCCTCCATCACCACCTCCCTTCCAGCCACTGCCAAACTCTCATCCATTTACATTGGGGGGTAGAAGGCCCTGTGTTTACTTTCAATGTGAGATGGTTTGGGAATACCTCCATACGCATCATGCAACAGACACAAAATATATGCTACATGTTGTAAGAGGTTCAGTACAATACCATAATCTATACATCCTGTCCTATACCCAATATGATTAATATATTTGCTTTATTTGCCAGTTTAGGTAGTTTGGCTATTGGTTTGCTAGCTGTTCATAAATTATACTAAAATTCAAGAACATCCGGACAAACACTCAACAAGGAAATAGCAGTGTTTATTGGAACAAACTAAACAGACAACGTTTGACCTCACCATGAGATCTTTGACAAAGACTGTGTTCCCGGACATTCTTGGACTTTATTTTGGTTGAAGGAGGTGGTGTCTGCTCCAGTTCGGTTTACATCACTTGCTGCATCAATGGAGAGTGCTGTCACCGTCTATTTGGTATTCATAAATGATACCTGTATACATACCTAGGTAATCGTGATATATATATATATATATATATATATATATAAAACAGTGGAGGAAGCAGAGGTCCATCCTGAACACTAATAAGATCAGTGGGAATATCCCTTTGGTTTCCAATGTGAAGGTTCCATGTTAGAACTTTACATCATTTATTACCAACACTTTCATCAACCCTCTCTTTGTCATTGGCAAGAAAAAAAAACCTATAAAATGCATCTTTTAAATAGCCATGCTTATTCACAAATTACCACTGCAACACAATCAATGAAAGATTTTCTTGAAAATAAAGATATTTTATGATGTGGATGATTTTCTTAAAATATCAACTGATACATACACAATAGACAGGGTTATGCTTTAATACAATAGCTAAAGCACACAACTTAACATTGAAATATAAACGATTTTAACATGTTACGAATTCCGCAACCTTTTAACCTTCTGTAGTGTAATTATTTCCTTATGTCTTCTCACAGTCATAGCATTTTTAGCTGTACACTCTGATAACATCCAAACAACTTCAATGCTTAATTAGAAATAGTCCTGTAAATATGTATACAGTAATATACAGGCAATGTACAATCCGAGATACGTGTCATCATTTGAAATTGGTACCATCGGGTTCAATTACCGTGAGCATATTATGTATATGATTAAACCAAATATTTTTCCACTTCATTTCCTGAAATTTGCCCTGAGTTCCCATTATTTTAACAATGATTGAACCTTAACATTTTTGTTTTTACCACAATTACCTATTAAGCATTAATATTAAAAGTAAAAAAAAATAACCTGCATATGGAGAATATTACAAGCTTCTCAGCCTGTCCTCATGCATGCTTTTTTTTCTTTATTTCTTCTTCAGGCCTATATCACCATCCTCCAAAAACATTGGACTTCATTCTATTGATTTAAATATTTAGAGTGGATTCCACAAACACTCTGCCATGAAAACCAGATGAGTTTGCCAACATACTGATTTCAGATCTGGCTGTCCCCTTGGACTGTGACTGTCAATGAGTGAAATGCGTTCTGGATGCTTAAAACATTTAATCACTTAAACAGACATCCAAACATTGAGAAAAAAATTATTTCTAGAAAATCAGTATCAGTAGAGAAAATTGAAGAATTTGGTTTACGGAAATGCATTTTTTGGGGGGTCATTAGTGTCTAGCTTATTGTATTAGGTTCATGATGGAATTCTAAAAAAGTGTTTGGCTTGATATAAATAATACCTTTTCAGGTATATATTTTATTGTAACATAATTATGAATATAATTTCAGCATTAAATGTCCAACTCATTTAGTGGTGCCAGGCTTCTATGGAACTGACAATGCTAAATTAGCAGTCCTCGCTGATTTTGCACAACCAAATTGTGACACTAGTATAAAAAAGACCTCAGGTACTCAGTAGACATGTGCAATTAGTTTCGGTCCGAATTTAAATTTGGACGAATTTCGGCAATTCGGACATTCGGATGCTTCCGAATGTCCGAAATGCCAAATTGCCGAAGTGGCAAATTTCGGATTGTGCCAAACTGAACCGAATTGCTGAAGTGCCAAATTGCCGAAGTCCTGAATTGCAGAATTGCTTAAGTGCCAAATTTCGGAAGTGACGACCCGAATTGTCGAAGTGCCGAATTTCGGAAGTGCTGAACCGAATTGCCAAAGTGCCGAATTTCGGAAGTGCTGAATTGGCAAAACAGAAGAGGGAGGGGAAATTAAGGGAATGATGACAAGAATGTAACCTTACCCCTAACCCTTCCCCTAGGGTTAGGGGTAGGGTTACGGGTTAGGGGTAGGGTTTGGGTTAGGGGTAGGGTTAGGGGTTGGGGTATAGGTAGGGTTAGGGTTGGGGAAGGGTTAGGGGTGGGGTTAGGGGTTGGGGTGGAGGTAGGGTTAGAGGTAGGGTTAGGGGTAGGTTTAGCGGTAGGGGTAAGGTTAGGGTTAGGGGCATTGCCGAAGTGCTGAATTGCCGAAGTCCAGAATTTCAGAAGGGCTGAACAAAACCAAATTTTATACCCATGCACATCCCTAGTACTCAGAATACAAAGAAACTTCCTCATCTGACAACATACTCTGGCTTATTTACTTATGGGAGAATTGTCAGGAATTCAAATGAATTTCAAATTTAAGGCTATAGTAGCGGGAACTTTAAAAGTTATCCAAGTCATCTATGCTTCCATCTCTACTTTGGTTTTAAGTGTCATGGAGTAACACTTCTGGGTTCGGCACTCAGCTGTGAGGAGCCGGACCCCGCCCCCCTCTGACACAGCTCTGACAGTATTTAAGGAGACTGGGCCAGAGGGAGGGTGCTTGGTGATTGATTGTTTGAGCTAACGTGTGAGCTGCCTCCGTGAGCTCCACAGGCTCAGCTACTGGGAACTACTTCCACCAGACTTACCTCTCCACAAGCTCAGACAAGCCCTTCCAGCCTTTGAGCAAATGCAAGGATTGCTGCATGCCATAAAGGATTACTGGAGAACGGATACTTTGCTACTTTACAAGTGGACCATATGTCTGGACTATTGAAGGACTACCCATATTAACCTTAAGTATATCTTTCAGCTATTTGTCTGCAATATCATTTATTAATGAACTAATGCTTGCTTACTCAAATCTACATTGCTACAAGTTACTAATCTCATGAAGGACAACTCCCATCATACTTATTCACTATGAACTGTTTCTTGCTTTGCAATTACATTCAGTGCTTCAAGTTACTAATCTCATGAAGGACAACTCCCATCATGCTTATTCACTATGAACTGTTTCTTGCTTTGCAAATATCCTTTGCTAATTGATTATTGTTCCTATTGAAGATTATTCTCATGAACTAATGTTACTTAAGGCATCTCTGAAGAAATACTTACCGTATATACTCGAGTATAAGCCGAGTTTTTCAGCACATTTTTTGTGCTGAAAAACCGGAACTCGGCTTATACTCGAGTCATAGTCTGTATTATGGCAATTTGCATTGCCATAATACAGACTGGGGGAGAGGGGGGCTGGCAGAGCTGTAACTTACCTTTCCTGCAGCTCCTGTCAGCTCCCTCCTCCTCCGCGCCGTCCGTTCAGCACCTCGGTCAGCTCCCACTGTAAGTCTCGCGAGAGCCGCGGCTCTCGCGAGACTTACAGTGTGAGCTTACAGAGGGAGCTGCACGGACGGGGCGGAGGAGGAGAGAGCTGACAGGAGCTGCAGGAAAGGTAAGTTACAGCTCTGCCAGCCCCCCTCTCCCCCCACTGAACTGCCAATGACACTGGACCACCAGGGAAGGAGCCCCCCTCCCTGGCCAGCTAGCAAGCAGAGAGGGGGGACGAAAATAATAATACAAATATTATTATTAATAATAATAATGAAAAAATATTAAAAAAATAATAAAAAAAAATAATAATAATTAAAAAAAATTATATAACCAAAAAAAAATTAGTATTAAAATAATAAAAAAAATAATAAAAATGCCCACCCCCACCAAGGCTCTGCACACAGCATCACACACACAAGCACACTGCACTCATACACACACACACTGCATCACACACACACACTGCATCACACACACAAGCACACTGCACTCATACACACACACTGCATCACACACACACACACACAGCACTGCACTCTTACACACACACTGCACTCATACACACACACTGCACTCATACACACACACTGCACTCATACACACACACTGCACTCATACACACACACTGCACTCACACACACACACTGCACTCACACTGCACTCATATACCCACACTGCATTCATACACTGCATTCATACACACACACTGCACTCATACACACACACTGCACTCATACACACACACTGCACTCATACACACACTGCACTCATACACACACACTGCACTCATACACACACACTGCACTCATACACACACACTGCACTCACACACACACACACACACTGCACTCACACTGCACTCATATACACACACGGCATTCATACACTGCATTCATACACACACACACTGCACTCATATACACACACTGCATTCATACACACACACCACACTCATACACACACACTGCATTCATACACACTGCACTCATATATACACACTGCACTCATACACACACACACTGCAAATAAATATTCAATTAATATAATTTTTTTAGGATCTAATTTTATTTAGAGATTTACCAGTAGCTGCTGCATTTCCCACCCTAGTCTTATACTCGAGTCAATATGTTTTCCCAGTTTTTTGGGGTAAAATTAGGGGCCTCGGCTTATATTCGGGTCGGCTTATACTCGAGTATATACGGTAATAATGAACTTTGTGTTATTGATTACTTGCACTTATGCACTACTTATTGGATTATTGCCTAAATGCAATTCATTTAAGTTTGACTCTTATTAAAACTTCGGTTGAATCAAGTTACCAGTGATTCTCTATTTTCTTAAAGCTACAGTATTGATACTTAAGGATTCTCCATTTCTTCACTATTGTAATTAGGGAGTTTACAAGCTGCAGTTGAGTTCCAACCCAAATCACCCCTAGTAGCGTAACATTAAGTTTGAAATTCACCTTGCATTCCAGACAATGCTTGTAAATATCTAAAACATTTTATGTGTGTATAACCAGGTCTGGACTGGCCATCAGGCACACTGGGCAAATGCCCAGTGTTCCGCGATGGGCATGGGCCGCCTCGGTCACAGGATCTCCCCTGCCAGTCAATGCAGGGCCCGCGGTATCCTAGTGCTGGCCCTGCAGTATTCTATGATGGGACGGTGGGGAGATCAAAAATCTCCCTCACCGGCCCACTTGCACAGACATGCGGCTGGGGATGGACGCCGGACTGGGGAGGTAGACAGGAGAGGACCCGGCGGAACTCTCCGATCTCAAAAGAGTGAACTCTAGCCTCTGTGCTGTTTTGCTCGCCTGCATCACAGCAGTGGCAGTAAGTGCCTGCTGGCAACATACCTCGCTCAGCTCTCACCCAGGGAACCCATCCTAATAAGTGTCTGATTCAACGATTTTAATCGCTTTGACTATGGATTCGAGATCACAGATTGCAATCATATGGTCAAATAGAGGACTCCTGCAAAGTCATGCACACTGATAGTCTACCAAATGCACAACGATAGTCTACCAAAGTATCATGGGTAATTTCATTAGCGTTAAAATATACTTAAAATTAGACAACAGGAGGAAAAACATTTCAGGTAGATATTACTCTCAAAACACGTATTGTTTCCATTGCCCCTAAACATTGCCCCATGAAAAACGCTAAAATTGGCATAAACAACTAGGCATTACCCTCACACACACATAACCTTTTACACACAACACTCTCTCACACACATTACCCTCACACGCACACACCATCCTCACACACATTACCCTTACACACACACATTACCTACACACACAAAGCTCCTTCTCACACACACATACATTGCCCTCACACACACACACACACAGCTCCCTCTCACACACACATTACCCTCACACATAAACACACATACACACCTCCCCTTCACACACACACACACACACACACACACACAGCACCCTCACACACACACACACACACACACAGCCTCCTCTCACACATACACACACACAGCACCCTCACACACATACACACACACAGCACCCTCTCACACATACATCACCCTTACACGCACCGGACCCTCACACAGAGCATCCTCATACACACAGCACCCTTTTACACACACAATAACCTCACATACACACAGCAAACACACACAAGTAAACACAGTGCAAGCATGTTATTAAATTTGCTTGCACTGTGGAGAACAAATACAGGGTCTTTTTCTCATGCTAGAGCTCTTCAGCAGAGCTCTGCACATGGTCTGCCCTGGAAGAGCATTGCACCAACATGCTCACTTTGAGAGGGGGCATGCTTGCCATTGGTGATGACAAAACACACCCTCTCTAGCCCGCCACCTTCTTAGTGGGCCGCTGTGATGAAAAAATGCCCGGTCCAAATTTTTTTCACAGTGTATAACTGAGATCTAAGTAAACACAATATATATATATATATATATATATATATATATATATATATATATACACACACACACAAACAGGTGTATAATATATTAGCAATGCCAGGCATAATTAAAATTTACTAAAATGTGAAACTGAAAATGACCAATGTATCTACATATACAGAAAGCTTTGTCCCTGCCGACTTTAGCTATATTGTTTCCTCCAGAACTGTCTAGTGGGTGTACATTCTTTTCTAAATCCATTCTAAAGAAAGTGCGTATGCGCCTTCTTACTCTATAAATATGCAAGAACAGCTCCTATTCTTTTTCTGTCAATTATTCATTGTCTTGTTTTTTTCCGTCCTCGCTGCAATATTCAGTGCTTATATAAAATTATTACAAAAAAAGTATAACCCACTTACTGCTATGTCTAAGCACAAAAACATGTTATTTAGTTTATTAATATAGTGCAATTCAGCCCAAGACATCCAAAAGCATTGTAAATATGTACTAATATTTTTTTATACAATTTTAGTGAATTTTTACTTTTTCCAAATACCAATGTATTTTTTGGGGGGAAGGTGTTAATTCTACGTTGTACGAAACTGACAGAAATATAATTAAACTGGCACATACCTATTAAAATATTCCAGGATACATTTTTAGCAGGCTTATATTATTTATAATTCATTCTGTATTTCAATAAAAATGAGTGCATTGTTTTTCGAAATTGCTGCATAGATTTGACACAAAGGATGCTTCTGACACATTCATAATTCCAGCAGAGGTGTCAAAGAAATTAGTGGGACCCCCCTCATGCACATCCCTGCTATGCCACAGCTGCATCACAGTAGGCATGACAATATGCCTGGATGTAGAACGTCCCTCTCTCTTTGTACTAATCGAAATAGGAAAGGGCATATTATTATTTTTTTTTTTAATCACAGTCTAACATTCTAAAGACTGAATGATTACTATTAAAATGTTAAAAAATCTGATACTTTTGAGTTTTTGGAAAACCTTGGGCACCATGTAATCAGCTATCCAAATGATTCAATAGTGTTAGAAAACTTTTCAAATAATTTATCTGCAAAAAAATCCCATAGACTTTAACGTTGACTTTTGTTGATACATTTTTTGGAACGTTTTGCCAACAGTATTAAATAATTTGCTAATGCTTATTAAATAAAGAACCTTGTAAGACATATTTGAATTTTTTTTCCCCTACAGATATATGAGACATTTATTATTTTTTTTAATACAAGCAAATTATATATGTGTGTTATTTATTTCATTATGTGTTGCTATTACATTTTCTATTATTATTATGATTATCATAAGCTATTATTTCAGTTTGTGTGAATGTCTGTGGCTGTATACTATCAAGTTAAACATAAATTCTAACGATCTAGGTACTAAAAATCTATTCAATTATGCTGTAATTCTATCATTTAAAGGCTGTCCTGTGTTTCTGCAGGTGTTTCTGTTGGACAAGTTTCTATTTTAGGCCTTGATTTAATAAATTTTCTAAATTATTTAATATTGTTAGAAAGATTTTGCAAATGATTTATCTACAAAAATGTTGATAGAAATTAATGGTCACTTGTGTAAATAAACAAATTTGGGAAAAGAAATCTGGCAGTATTAAATAATTTGGAATGCTTATTAAATCAAGGCCTTAGCTATATAGCTTAATTTGTTCCAAGTTTGCAAGGTCTATGTTTTAATTTTTCTCTATTTCATATCATCTGGGGTATTAACTTTGCCTTTAGTTGAGAAGTAAAAGTCAGTTTTACATAATGCAAAATTATATGTTTTGGATTAGTAAAAAGACATGCACTGTAATAAATACTTTTTTTTTGTTTTTGTTTTCTCCACTGAATGTATCTTACTTTGGTCGTGATTTAATATTTAATGATAAGCTTTCAAATCAGTTAATACAAACTTTTCAAATCATTTATCTACAATAATTCTCATAGATTATATTGGTGGTGTTTGTAGCCAAATCATCTGAAACATTATTCTAGCAGATTGGGATTATTTGAAAAAAAATATCCAAAAATATTAAATTAAGGCCTTTTTTTGCAACATTGGCCAACAGATTGCACTTACGTATGTGTTCGTATATTCCTAGGCTCCATTAGGTTCCAAAGTGTTCATTGATCCCCTAAGGCTTTGATTCATTATTTGATCACCTGTCTTCCAGTTTGTTACTTTTTACTTTGTCCTCCGAAAGCTGTTTGCTCTAAGCCCATTAATTGTGACATTTTCAAATATCTACATAGGCATTTTGTTCTTTCTCTATTTCTGTCGGCATACCAGATTGTTGATGTGTGAATATGTCTTGTGTC